>NW_028158834.1:0-1000 GCF_964263955.1 Coregonus lavaretus | reverse complement strand
AGGTGCCCCTGTCTTCTGTCCCTTATTCTGGTTTCCATAAAAAGGCCAGGTGTGTGAGTTTAACCTGTGCCTACACCCCCTTGTAACCCACCTCCATGTCTCCCCCTCACACATACACACACTCAACCCTCCTGAGGGTCTGTTGCCTTGTGGTGCCAGATGAGTTACCTATGGTTTTCGGTAAAAATAACCCTAGCGCTTCCCAGCCACGGGCCCCTCAAATATCAACAGACTCGCCCTACAGTTTGAGTTGATTTAATCTCATTGGCTTGTGTTTGCGTTCACATGCACGCGCACTCGTACACACACTGCCTAAACATATTTATCCTGAGTGCTAGGTCGACTTGAGATGCAATGAAGATTTTCAAAGATTTTTAGATTTTAACTAGATTAACTAGGAAATGTACAAAAAAATCAGTCTTTGATTTTGTAAAACAGGACAGTGGAACAGGGGAATGTAGGCCAACCTTTATTATGATCTGTGTATATAGAAAATATCAGACTAATCTCAAGTCACTCTGTGTGTTTGTGTGTGTGTGTGTATTTGCGTGGTCCTGCTCCATTTCTGCCTGTTGTTGTTGACGTTCGTGCCGTGTTGAGAGTAGAGGTCCCTGAACTCCATGAGCTGGCTGTTTTGCATCTCTATCTGAGATCTACCTCTCTCCTCAGGCCTCCAACAGGAATGCTGAAACACCTGGTGATAGTGGAGCAGAGGCAGGGTCACCCCCCCCCCCCCCCCCCCCAGTAAACACAAGATCAGTAAAAGTGTGCGTGCGTGTGTGTGTTGAGAGATTGACAGGGGCGGGGAGCAGAAGTTTAAATGGCTGATAGACTGAACAAAAACACAATCAGTGTGTTTTACCTTAGCATTACTTAGGTGACAGGGGAAGCAGCACTCTAAGTGGTTCCACATGGTTGTGTATGTTCATACGTGCGTTCATGTGTTTTCATCTATTGCCTAGGACCTGCACCCAGTATCAAATAGCCTATGCTACAGGAA
>NW_028158835.1:62500-77522 GCF_964263955.1 Coregonus lavaretus | reverse complement strand
GCACCGGGTTGGATAGCTGGAGACGCTGGTCCTCAAACACTGCTAGGATGATGCTGGAGACATACTGTCCTCAGGCACATGTAGGCTGTTAAGATGATGCTGGGACTGTTGCTCACTAAGACAGAGGGTACTGGGCTAGGGAGAGAGGCAGACAGACAGACATGGCCCCTCAGGCTGTGTTAGGATGGGGTTGAAGCTAGGAAGTGATTGCTCACTAGGCAGAGAGAGGACTGCCTGGGCTGTGGAAGAGACAGACAGACAGACTGACAGCCATTGGCATCCTCAAGCAGTGTGAGGTGGAGGCTGGGGTTTTTAGGCACAGCTGGGGACTGGTCTGCTCACTATAAGGCAGAAGGAAAGGAACTAACCTGGGGTGGAGGCAGGCTGGGGACTGGTCTGCTCACTATAAGGCAGAAGGAAAGGGACAACCTGGGGTGGAGGCAGCTGGGACTGGTCTGCTCACTATAAGGCAGAAGGAAAGGAACTACTGGGGGGAGGCAGCTGGGACTGTCTGCTCACTAATAAGGCAGAAGAAGAACTAACCTGGCTCTGGTGGAGGCAGCTGGGGACTGGTCTGCTCACTATAACGGCAGAAGGAAGGCCTAACTAACCTGGGGTGGAGGCAGCTGGGGACTGGTCTGCTCACTATAAGGCAGAAGGAAGGGAACTAACCTGGGGGTGGAGGCAGCTGGGGACTGGTCTGCTCACAGGAGTGTATAAGGCAGAAGGAAGGGAACTAACCTGGGGTGGAGGCAGCTGGGGACTGGTCTGCTCACTATAAGGCAGAAGGAAAGGGAACTAACCTGGGGGTGGAGGCAGCTGGTCTGCTCACTATAAGGCAGAAGAAAGGAACTAACCTGGGGGTGGCAGCTGGGACTGGTCTGCTCACTATAAGGCAGAAGGAAAGGGAACTAACCTGGGGGTGGAGGCAGCTGGGGACTGGTCTGCTCACTATAAGGCAGAAGGAAAGGGAACTAACCTGGGGGTGGAGGCAGCTGGGGACTGGTCTGCTCACTATAAGGCAGAAGGAAAGGAACTAACCTGGGGTGGAGGCAGCTGGGGACTGGTCTGCTCACTATAAGGCAGAAGGAAAGGGAACTAACCTGGGGGTGGAGGCAGCTGGGGACTGGTCTGCTCACTATAAGGAGAAGGAAAGGGAACTAACCTGGGGGTGGAGGCAGCTGGGGACTGGTCTGCTCACTATAAGGCAGAAGGAAAGGGAACTAACCTGGGGTGGAGGCAGCTGGGGACTGGTCTGCTCACTATAAGGCAGAAGGAAAGGAACTAACCTGGGGGTGGAGGCAGCTGGGGACTGGTCTGCTCACTATAAGGCAGAAGGAAAGGAACTAACCTGGGGGTGGAGGCAGCTGGGGACTGGTCTGCTCACTATAAGGCAGAAGGAAAGGGAACTAACCTGGGGGTGGAGGCAGCTGGGGACTGGTCTGCTCACTATAAGGCAGAAGGAAAGGGAACTAACCTGGGGGTGGAGGCAGCTGGGGACTGGTCTGCTCACTATAAGGCAGAAGGAAAGGGAACTAACCTGGGGGTGGAGGCAGCTGGGGACTGGTCTGCTCACTATAAGGCAGAAGGAAAGGAACTAACCTGGGGTGGAGGCAGCTGGGGACTGGTCTGCTCACTATAAGGCAGAAGGAAAGGGAACTAACCTGGGGGTGGAGGCAGCTGGGGACTGGTCTGCTCACTATAAGGCAGAAGGAAAGGAACTAACCTGGGGGTGGAGGCAGCTGGGGACTGGTCTGCTCACTATAAGGCAGAAGGAAAGGAACTAACCTGGGGGTGGAGGCAGCTGGGGACTGGTCTGCTCACTATAAGGCAGAAGGAAAGGAACTAACCTGGGGGTGGAGGCAGCTGGGGACTGGTCTGCTCACTATAAGGCAGAAGGAAAGGGAACTAACCTGGGGGTGGAGGCAGCTGGGGACTGGTCTGCTCACTATAAGGCAGAAGGAAAGGGAACTAACCTGGGGGTGGAGGCAGCTGGGGACTGGTCTGCTCACTATAAGGCAGAAGGAAAGGGAACTAACCTGGGGGTGGAGGCAGCTGGGGACTGGTCTGCTCACTATAAGGCAGAAGGAAAGGGAACTAACCTGGGGGTGGAGGCAGCTGGGGACTGGTCTGCTCACTATAAGGCAGAAGGAAAGGAACTAACCTGGGGGTGGAGGCAGCTGGGGACTGGTCTGCTCACTATAAGGCAGAAGGAAAGGGAACTAACCTGGGGGTGGAGGCAGCTGGGGACTGGTCTGCTCACTATAAGGCAGAAGGAAAGGGAACTAACCTGGGGGTGGAGGCAGCTGGGGACTGGTCTGCTCACTATAAGGCAGAAGGAAAGGGAACTAACCTGGGGGTGGAGGCAGCTGGGGACTGGTCTGCTCACTATAAGGCAGAAGGAAAGGGAACTAACCTGGGGGTGGAGGCAGCTGGGGACTGGTCTGCTCACTATAAGGCAGAAGGAAAGGAACTAACCTGGGGGTGGAGGCAGCTGGGGACTGGTCTGCTCACTATAAGGCAGAAGGAAAGGGAACTAACCTGGGGGTGGAGGCAGCTGGGGACTGGTCTGCTCACTATAAGGCAGAAGGAAAGGAACTAACCTGGGGGTGGAGGCAGCTGGGGACTGGTCTGCTCACTATAAGGCAGAAGGAAAGGAACTAACCTGGGGGTGGAGGCAGCTGGGGACTGGTCTGCTCACTATAAGGCAGAAGGAAAGGAACTAACCTGGGGGTGGAGGCAGCTGGGGACTGGTCTGCTCACTATAAGGCAGAAGGAAAGGGAACTAACCTGGGGGTGGAGGCAGCTGGGGACTGGTCTGCTCACTATAAGGCAGAAGGAAAGGGAACTAACCTGGGGGTGGAGGCAGCTGGGGACTGGTCTGCTCACTATAAGGCAGAAGAAAGGGAACTAACCTGGGGGTGGAGGCAGCTGGGGACTGGTCTGCTCACTATAAGGCAGAAGGAAAGGGAACTAACCTGGGGGTGGAGGCAGCTGGGGACTGGTCTGCTCACTATAAGGCAGAAGAAAGGGAACTAACCTGGGGGTGGAGGCAGCTGGGGACTGGTCTGCTCACTATAAGGCAGAAGGAAAGGGAACTAACCTGGGGGTGGAGGCAGCTGGGGACTGGTCTGCTCACTATAAGGCAGAAGGAAAGGGAACTAACCTGGGGGTGGAGGCAGCTGGGGACTGGTCTGCTCACTATAAGGCAGAAGGAAAGGGAACTAACCTGGGGGTGGAGGCAGCTGGGGACTGGTCTGCTCACTATAAGGCAGAAGGAAAGGAACTAACCTGGGGGTGGAGGCAGCTGGGGACTGGTCTGCTCACTATAAGGCAGAAGGAAAGGAACTAACCTGGGGGTGGAGGCAGCTGGGGACTGGTCTGCTCACTATAAGGCAGAAGAAAGGGAACTAACCTGGGGGTGGAGGCAGCTGGGGACATACTTTTACATTTTAGTCATTTAGCAGACGCTCTTATTCAGAGCGACTTAACAGTTAGTGAGTGCATACATTTTTTTCATACTGGCCCCCCCTCCGTGGGAATCGAACCCACAACCCTGGCGTCGCAAACGCCATGCTCTACCAACTGAGCTACACGGGACTACACAGAGGACAGAGGACAGACTACACAGAGGACAGACACAGGCACGCGTGATCATTATTTCTAGAATGTAACCAGTGACAGTGAGGCTCTGAAGCTTGTAGACCAGGGGGTTCCTTAACTTTTTTTCCGTTCACAATCCCATTTTGATATCTGCAAAAATTCTCACGACCACAACCATGTTAAAATTCTGTCATTAACAGCCAATGTTAAAACTTTTTTTTTTATTTGGGCTATGGCAGTAAATTGAAAAACCGTTCTAACAGTATTTCTGATTGTCTTCTCGCCTCACAACCACATGGAGTATGAGCTGACGGAGGGTCACCTCACAACCACATAGAGTATGAGCTGACGGAGGGTCACCTCACAACCACATGGAGTATGAGCTGACGGAGGGTCACCTCACAACCACATGGAGTATGAGCTGACGGAGGGTCACCTCACAACCACATGGAGTATGAGCTGACGGAGGGTCACCTCACAACCACATGGAGTATGAGCTGACGGAGGGTCACCTCACAACCACATGGAGTATGAGCTGACGGAGGGTCACCTCACAACCACATGGAGTATGAGCTGACGGAGGGTCACCTCACAACCACATGGAGTATGAGCTGACGGAGGGTCACCTCACAACCACATGGAGTATGAGCTGACGGAGGGTCACCTCACAACCACATGGAGTATGAGCTGACGGAGGGTCACCTCACAACCACATGGAGTATGAGCTGACGGAGGGTCACCTCACAACCACATGGAGTATGAGCTGACTGAGGGTCACCTCACAACCACATGGAGTATGAGCTGACGGAGGGTCACCTCACAACCACATGGAGTATGAGCTGACGGAGGGTCACCTCACAACCACATAGAGTATGAGCTGACGGAGGGTCACCTCACAACCACATGGAGTATGAGCTGACGGAGGGTCACCTCACAACCACATGGAGTATGAGCTGACGGAGGGTCACCTCACAACCACATGGAGTATGAGCTGACGGAGGGTACCAGGAGACGGGAGGGTATTTCCCTATGAGTCGGGAACCAACCAACTCCTCCGCAATAGAGGACCACAGTATGAGTCATAATACCCATAAAACCTAGCGGTCAAACAGGGAAATGGTTACAATAGTTTTTTTTCCACCAACACTTCAAATAAGTGTGTTTCGTGTAGGCTTACCCTGGCGTGACGTTTTGACAACCGTGTAAATCTCTCTAGGACAAGGAGACTTTTATCAATATATTCACCTGTATTTACCCCCCCCCCCCCCCGACAAAAATGAAACACTAATTAGCTGCTAATGTGGCTATCGTGAAGAACTACAAATGCCATGATGATCTGGACGAGACTGCCGAATCGAGGCAAAGGTAAGAATCTCTGGATTAACTATCTAATGTTAGCTACATGTAGTAATGAATACATTGGCAACGTTTCTTAAAAAAAATGGACAATTCCGTGAACTGTCTTGTGCAAGTTTTAAATTGACACAATACCTGTTAGCAAAGGTGTCAGCCTGAGATGATGTGCAGGAGATTGCAGGGATTTGTAGTTTTTGCATGATGTCTACTTTGATGCTAATTAGCATTTTAGAATCTGAGAATAAATGGAGCCGAATATATTGATAAAAGTCACCTTGTCCGAGAGAGATTTACTGGTTATCAAAATATCACGCCGGGGTAAGCCTACACGAAACACAGCCCTTATTTTAACTGTTTCTAAAATCCCCTATGGGAAAAATGAATGTTTGAAAAACAATTGGAACCATTTCCCTGTTTGACCGCTTGGTTTTATGAGTATTTCATGGCAGCTCGAAAGGCTGAATCATTCCGATTCAAGCGCAACAGTCAGCCTTTTCCCACGAGATCTAAGGGCACTCTGGTTGAATTTTATCTTTTAGATTTCAATAATTTTCCATTTAGATTTTTAAGGTTAACCACATTACAATGATTTAGTGATACAATGGCGATTATTTTAAAAAATCTGTTTATTTTTCTTTATTTTTTTTCAGGATTTTGGAAATTCTTCCACGACCCCATTTTCATATCAGGCTTCCCCACATGGGGTCGCGACCCCTAGTTTGGGAACCGCTGCTGGAGACTGTGAAACCACCATCCCTCGCTATCAAAACTCTCTCTGGGGCAGGGTTTAATACACATATAGAGATTGGCTGGAGAAATGGTGATTCTTAAAAATGCTTAAAAAGGCAGAACAATGAAAACACATCAAAACACAAACTTGTGAATTATTATTTGCCTAACCTGAGTAAAAAACATCATATAAAAAAAACTGAACATGAATGTCAGAGTATAAAAAATGTCTATAATAATTAACAGGTAGAAAGCCTGTAACAATAAAAAGCTGAACATTTTATAAAAACAATCACAAAAGGTGATCACTTAACAAGTCATAATAAGTAACACAAATTTGTCTTTCATTTCACAACGAACAAACACTTTCGCACATCAAATAGGTGTTCACATCACTGGAGGCTGGTGGCAGCTTAATTGTAGAGAACGGGCTTCCTGGTAATGACTGGAGCGGAATCAGTGGAATGGTATCAAATACATCACACGTGGTTTCCATGGCGACGCCATTCCATTCGCTCCGTTCCAGCCATTATAATGAGCCGTCCTCCCCTCAGCAGCCCCCTGTGGTTCACATCTCCTCACTGTCGAAGGACTCTGAGCATTGGAGGAAGATCTCCTCATAGTCCCTCGTAGCAGACAGACACAGGTCCTACACGGAGAGAGAGAGAGAAGAACCTGTCATCTGGTGGACAGACAGACAGGTCCAACACAGGACAGAAGAACCTGTCATCTGGTGGACAGACAGACAGGTCCAACACAGGACAGAAGAACCTGTCATCTGGTGGACTGACAGACAGAGACACAGGACAGAAGAACCTGTCATCTGGTGGACAGACAGACAGAGACACAGGACAGAAGAACCTGTCATTTGGTGGACAGACAGACAGAGACACAGGACAGAAGAACCTGTCATTTGGTGGACAGACAGACAGAGACACAGGACAGAAGAACCTGTCATCTGGTGGACTGACAGACAGAGACACAGGACAGAAGAACCTGTCATCTGGTGGACAGACAGACAGAGACACAGGACAGAAGAACCTGTCATTTGGTGGACAGACAGACAGAGACACAGGACAGAAGAACCTGTCATTTGGTGGACAGACAGACAGAGACACAGGACAGAAGAACCTGTCATCTGGTGGAAAGACAGACAGAGACACAGGACAGAAGAACCTGTCATCTGGTGGAAAGACAGACAGAGACACAGGACAGAATAACCTGTCATCTGGTGGACAGACAGACAGAGACACAGGACAGAAGAACCTGTCATTTGGTGGAGAGACAGACAACATACTGTATATCTCACACCTCTATTTCCAAGACACCATTTATTATGTTCTATCTGAATCTACCGTACCTGGTTATGTTCTGGTTTCTATCTGAATCTACCGTATCTGGTTATGTTCTGGTTTCTATCTGAATCTACCGTATCTGGTTATGTTCTGGTTTCTATCTGAATCTACCGTATCTGGTTATGTTCTGGTTTCTATCTGAATCTACCGTATCTGGTTTTGTTCTGGTTTCTATCTGAATCTACCGTATCTGGTTTCTATCTGAATCTACCGTATCTGGTTATGTTCTGGTTTCTATCTGAATCTACCGTATCTGGTTTTGTTCTGGTTTCTATCTGAATCTACCGTACCTGGTTTTGTTCTGGTTTCTATCTGAATCTACCGTACCTGGTTATGTTCTGGTTTCTATCTGAATCTACCGTATCTGGTTATGTTCTGGTTTCTATCTGAATCTACCATATCTGGTTTTGTTCTGGTTTCTATCTGAATCTACCGTATCTGGTTTTGTTCTGGTTTCTATCTGAATATACCATATCTGGTGATGTTCTGGTTTCTATCTGAATCTACCGTATCTGGTTATGTTCTGGTTTCTATCTGAATCTACCGTATCTGGTTTTGTTCTGGTTTCTATCTGAATCTACCGTATCTGGTTATGTTCTGGTTTCTATCTGAATCTACCGTATCTGGTTATGTTCTGGTTTCTATCTGAATCTACCGTATCTGGTTTTGTTCTGGTTTCTATCTGAATCTACCGTATCTGGTTTTGTTCTGGTTTCTATCTGAATCTACCATATCTGGTGATGTTCTGGTTTCTATCTGAATCTACCGTACCTGGTTTTGTTCTGGTTTCTATCTGAATCTACTGTACCTGGTTTTGTTCTGGTTTCTATCTGAATCTACCGTATCTGGTTATGTTCTGGTTTCTATCTGAATCTACCGTATCTGGTTATGTTCTGGTTTCTATCTGAATCTACCGCTCAGCCCAGTCAAAACTGTTCGCTGCTCTGGCACCCCAATGGTGGAACAAGCTCCCTCACGACGCCAGGACAGCGGAGTCACTCACCACCTTCCGGAGACATTTGAAACCCCACCTCTTTAAGGAATACCTGGGATAGGATAAAGTAATCCTTCTACCCCCCCCCCCCCCCCCCCCCAAAAAAAAAGAAAAAAAGAAAAGAAAAAAAGTGTAAAGTGGTTATCCCACTGGCTATACTTAATTTGTAAGTCGCTCTGGATAAGAGCGTCTGCTAAATGACGTAAATGTGCCCTTGAGCAAGGCACTTAACCCTAATTGCTCCTGTAAGTCGCTCTGGATAAGAGCGTCTGCTAAATGACTAAAATGTAATGTAAAATGTTATGTTCTGGTTTCTATCTGAATCTACCGTATCTGGTGATGTTCTGGTTTCTATCTGAATCTACCGTATCTGGTTATGTTCTGGTTTCTATCTAAATCTACCGTATCTGGTTATGTTCTGGTTTCTATCTGAATCTACGGTACCTGGTTATGTTCTGGTTTCTATCTGAATCTACCGTACCTGGTTATGTTCTGGTTTCTATCTGAATCTACCGTATCTGGTTATGTTCTGGTTTCTATCTGAATCTACCGTATCTGGTTATGTTCTGGTTTCTATCTGAATCTACCGTACCTGGTTTTGTTCTGGTTTCTCCACCATCTGAGTCTTGAGGAAACACATGATGTCCTTGTAGATCTCCCGGAGCTTCTCAAAGTCATCACACCGAGGAGGGGCCAGGACAGGACTGGAGACACACAGAGGAGCGGATGGTAATTCATGAACAGGAGGGGCCAGGACAGGACTGGAGACACACAGAGCAGCGGATGGTAATTCATGAACAGGAGGGGCCGGGACAGGACTGGAGACACACAGAGCAGCGGATGGTAATTCATGAACAGGAGGGGCCAGGGCAGGACTGGAGACACACAGAGCAGCGGATGGTAATTCATGAACAGGAGGGGCCAGGACAGGACTGGAGACACACAGAGCAGTGGATGGTAATTCATGAACAGGAGGGGCCAGGACAGGACTGGAGACACACAGAGCAGCAGATGGTAATTCATGAACAGGAGGAAAGATGCCATTACTACCCTATCACACTACTCCTACAGCACATCACAGGACAGAGGAGTAGGGAAACACACTGAGTAGGGAAACGCACTGAGGAGGGAAACGCACTGAGTAGGGAAACACACTGAGTAGGGAAACGCACTGAGTAGGGAAACACACTGAGTAGGGAAACACACTGAGTAGGGAAACGCACTGAGTAGGGAAACGCACTGAGTAGGGAAACACACTGAGTAGGGAAACGCACTGAGTAGGGAAACGCACTGAGTAGGGAAACGCACTGAGTAGGGAAACACACTGAGTAGGGAAACGCACTGAGTAGGGAAACGCACTGAGTAGGGAAACGGACTGAGTAGGGAAACGCACTGAGTAGGGAAACGCACTGAGTAGGGAAACGCACTGAGTAGGGAAACGCACTGAGTAGGGAAACGCACTGAGTAGGGAAACGCACTGAGTAGGGAAACGCACTGAGTAGGGAAACGCACTGAGTAGGGAAACGCACTGAGTAGGGAAACGCACTGAGTAGGGAAACGCACTGAGTAGGGAAACGCACTGAGTAGGGAAACGCACTGAGTAGGGAAACGCACTGAGTAGGGAAACGCACTGAGTAGGGAAACACACTGAGTAGGGAAACGCACTGAGTAGGGAAACACACTGAGTAGGGAAACACGCTGAGTAGGGAAACACGCTGAGTAGGGAAACGCACTGAGTAGGGAAACGCACTGAGTAGGGAAACGCACTGAGTAGGGAAACGCACTGAGTAGGGAAACGCACTGAGTAGGGAAACGCACTGAGTAGGGAAACGCACTGAGTAGGGAAACGCACTGAGTAGGGAAACGCACTGAGTAGGGAAACGCACTGAGTAGGGAAACGCACTGAGTAGGGAAACGCACTGAGTAGGGAAACGCACTGAGTAGGGAAACGCACTGAGTAGGGAAACACACTGAGTAGGGAAACACACTGAGTAGGGAAACACACTGAGTAGGGAAACGCACTGAGTAGGGAAACGCACTGAGTAGGGAAACGCACTGAGTAGGGAAACGCACTGAGTAGGGAAACACACTGAGTAAGGAAACACACTGAGTAGGGAAACACACTGAGTAGGGAAACACACTGAGTAGGGAAACACACTGAGTAGGGAAACGCACTGAGTAGGGAAACACACTGAGTAGGGAAACACGCTGAGTAGGGAAACACGCTGAGTAGGGAAACGCACTGAGTAGGGAAACGCACTGAGTAGGGAAACGCACTGAGTAGGGAAACACACTGAGTAGGGAAACGCACTGAGTAGGGAAACACACTGAGTAGGGAAACGCACTGAGTAGGGAAACACACTGAGTAGGGAAACGCACTGAGTAGGGAAACGCACTGAGTAGGGAAACGCACTGAGTAGGGAAACGCACTGAGTAGGGAAACGCACTGAGTAGGGAAACGCACTGAGTAGGGAAACGCACTGAGTAGGGAAACGCACTGAGTAGGGAAACACACTGAGTAGGGAAACGCACTGAGTACGGAAACACACTGAGTAGGGAAACGCACTGAGTAGGGAAACACTGAGTAGGGAAACACACTGAGTACGGAAACACACTGAGTAGGGAAACACGCTGAGTAGGGAAACACGCTGAGTAGGGAAACGCACTGAGTAGGGAAACGCACTGAGTAGGGAAACGCACTGAGTAGGGAAACACACTGAGTAGGGAAACGCACTGAGTAGGGAAACACACTGAGTAGGGAAACGCACTGAGTAGGGAAACACACTGAGTAGGGAAACGCACTGAGTAGGGAAACGCACTGAGTAGGGAAACGCACTGAGTAGGGAAACGCACTGAGTAGGGAAACGCACTGAGTAGGGAAACACACTGAGTAGGGAAACACACTGAGTAGGGAAACGCACTGAGTAGGGAAACGCACTGAGTAGGGAAACACAGTAGGGAAACACACTGAGTAGGGAAACACACTGAGTAGGGAAACACACTGAGTAGGGAAACACACTGAGTAGGGAAACACAGTAGGGAAACACACTGAGTAGGGAAACACACTGAGTAGGGAAACACACTGAGTAGGGAAACACTGAGTAGGGAAACACACTGAGTAGGGAAACGCACTGAGTAGGGAAACACACTGAGTAGGGAAACGCACTGAGTAGGGAAACGCACTGAGTAGGGAAACGCACTGAGTAGGGAAACGCACTGAGTAGGGAAACGCACTGAGTAGGGAAACGCACTGAGTAGGGAAACGCACTGAGTAGGGAAACGCACTGAGTAGGGAAACGCACTGAGTAGGGAAACACACTGAGTAGGGAAACACACTGAGTAGGGAAACACTGAGTAGGGAAACACACTGAGTAGGGAAACGCACTGAGAAGGGAAACGCACTGAGTAAGGAAACACAGTAGGGAAACACACTGAGTAGGGAAACACACTGAGTAGGGAAACGCACTGAGTAGGGAAACGCACTGAGTAGGGAAACGCACTGAGTAGGGAAACGCACTGAGTAGGGAAACGCACTGAGTAGGGAAACACACTGAGTAAGGAAACACACTGAGTAGGGAAACACACTGAGTAGGGAAACACACTGAGTAGGGAAACACACTGAGTAGGGAAACGCACTGAGTAGGGAAACGCACTGAGTAGGGAAACACGCTGAGTAGGGAAACACGCTGAGTAGGGAAACGCACTGAGTAGGGAAACGCACTGAGTAGGGAAACGCACTGAGTAGGGAAACACACTGAGTAGGGAAACGCACTGAGTAGGGAAACACACTGAGTAGGGAAACGCACTGAGTAGGGAAACACACTGAGTAGGGAAACGCACTGAGTAGGGAAACGCACTGAGTAGGGAAACGCACTGAGTAGGGAAACGCACTGAGTAGGGAAACGCACTGAGTAGGGAAACGCACTGAGTAGGGAAACGCACTGAGTAGGGAAACGCACTGAGTAGGGAAACGCACTGAGTAGGGAAACACACTGAGTAGGGAAACGCACTGAGTACGGAAACACACTGAGTAGGGAAACGCACTGAGTAGGGAAACACTGAGTAGGGAAACACACTGAGTAGGGAAACACACTGAGTAGGGAAACACACTGAGTAGGGAAACACACTGAGTAGGGAAACACACTGAGTAGGGAAACACTGAGTAGGGAAACACACTGAGTAGGGAAACACACTGAGTAGGGAAACACACTGAGTAGGGAAACACACTGAGTAGGGAAACACACTGAGTAGGGAAACACACTGAGTAGGGAAACGCACTGAGTAGGGAAACGCACTGAGTAGGGAAACGCACTGAGTAGGGAAACGCACTGAGTAGGGAAACGCACTGAGTAGGGAAACGCACTGAGTAGGGAAACGCACTGAGTAGGGAAACACACTGAGTAGGGAAACACACTGAGTAGGGAAACACTGAGTAGGGAAACACACTGAGTAGGGAAACGCACTGAGAAGGGAAACGCACTGAGTAGCGAAACACAGTAGGGAAACACACTGAGTAGGGAAACACACTGAGTAGGGAAACACACTGAGTAGGGAAACACACTGAGTAGGGAAACACACTGAGTAGGGAAACACACTGAGTAGGGAAACACACTGAGTAGGGAAACGCACTGAGTAGGGAAACGCACTGAGTAGGGAAACACTGAGTAGGGAAACACACTGAGTAGGGAAACACACTGAGTAGGGAAACACTGAGTAGGGAAACACACTGAGTAGGGAAACACACTGAGTAGGGAAACACACTGAGTAGGGAAACACACTGAGTAGGGAAACACACTGAGTAGGGAAACACACTGAGTAGGGAAACACACTGAGTAGGGAAACACTGAGTAGGGAAACACACTGAGTAGGGAAACACACTGAGTAGGGAAACACTGAGTAGGGAAACACACTGAGTAGGGAAACACACTGAGTAGGGAAACGCACTGAGTAGGGAAACGCACTGAGTAGGGAAACACACTGAGTAGGGAAACGCACTGAGTAGGGAAACACACTGAGTAGGGAAACACACTGAGTAGGGAAACACACTGAGTAGGGAAACGCACTGAGAAGGGAAACGCACTGAGTAGGGAAACGCACTGAGTAGGGAAACGCACTGAGTAGGGAAACGCACTGAGTAGGGAAACGCACTGAGTAGGGAAACACACTGAGTAGGGAAACGCACTGAGTAGGGAAACGCACTGAGTAGGGAAACACACTGAGTAAGGAAACGCACTGAGTAGGGAAACGCACTGAGTAGGGAAACACACTGAGTAGGGAAACGCACTGAGTAGGGAAACACACTGAGTAGGGAAACGCACTGAGTAGGGAAACGCACTGAGTAGGGAAACGCACTGAGTAGGGAAACACACTGAGTAGGGAAACACAGTAGGGAAACACACTGAGTAGGGAAACGCACTGAGTAGGGAAACACACTGAGTAGGGAAACGCACTGAGTAGGGAAACGCACTGAGTAGGGAAACGCACTGAGTAGGGAAACGCACTGAGTAGGGAAACACACTGAGTAGGGAAACGCACTGAGTAGGGAAACACACTGAGTAGGGAAACGCACTGAGTAGGGAAACGCACTGAGTAGGGAAACGCACTGAGTAGGGAAACACACTGAGAAGGGAAACGCACTGAGTAGGGAAACGCACTGAGTAGGGAAACACAGTAGGGAAACACTGAGTAGGGAAACACACTGAGTAGGGAAACGCACTGAGTAGGGAAACGCACTGAGTAGGGAAACACACTGAGTAGGGAAACGCACTGAGTAGGGAAACACACTGAGTAGGGAAACGCACTGAGTAGGGAAACGCACTGAGTAGGGAAACGCACTGAGTAGGGAAACGCACTGAGTAGGGAAACGCACTGAGTAGGGAAACACACTGAGTAGGGAAACGCACTGAGTAGGGAAACACACTGAGTAGGGAAACGCACTGAGTAGGGAAACGCACTGAGTAGGGAAACACAGTAGGGAAACACACTGAGTAGGGAAACACACTGAGTAGGGAAACGCACTGAGTAGGGAAACACACTGAGTAGGGAAACACACTGAGTAGGGAAACGCACTGAGTAGGGAAACACACTGAGTAGGGAAACGCACTGAGTAGGGAAACGCACTGAGTAGGGAAACACACTGAGTAGGGAAACACACTGAGTAGGGAAACACACTGAGTAGGGAAACGCACTGAGTAGGGAAACGCACTGAGTAGGGAAACACACTGAGTAGGGAAGGTGATTATTGAGAGAGAGAGAGCATTGGGACAATCTCAAGTGCATTCTCCTCGAGTCCTTTCTCCTAGCCTCCTTCTTATATCCCAATTGGATGAGAAAGCCAGGAGGTCCCTCCCCTCTGACCTTCTCCTCCAATGGGTTTCGAGGAGGCGGCGAGGAGAGAAGGCGTGAGGAGAGTGCCCATTTGAGATTGTCCCATTGTTATCCTAATAGACTATTCCTACAGGGAGGCATGAGAGAGGTGTAGAGCAGGGGAGGGTGATTATTAATGGGAGAAGGCATTGTTATCCTAACACCAACAGGTACTGTACCAGAGGCATGGTAAATGATAGGGGACATCTTGAATCAGGTAGACAGGTATGGTAAATGATAGGGGACATCTTGAATCAGGTAGACAGGTATGGTAAATGATAGGGGACATCTTGAATCAGGTAGACAGGTATGGTAAATGATAGGGGACATCTTGAATCAGGTAGACAGGTATGGTAAATGATAGGGGACATCTTGAATCAGGTAGACAGGTATGGTAAATGATAAGGGACATCTTGAATCAGGTAGACGGGTATGGTAAATGATAGGGGACATCTTGAATCAGGTAGACGGGTATGGTAAATGATAGGGGACATCTTGAATCAGGTAGACAGGTATGGTAAATGATAGGGGACATCTTGAATCAGGTAGACAGGTATGGTAAATGATAGGGGACATCTTGAATCAGGTAGACAGGTATGGTAAATGATAGGGGACATCT
>NW_028158835.1:55000-57500 GCF_964263955.1 Coregonus lavaretus | reverse complement strand
CCTCTCCTCTCTGTCTGTTGGTTATCAGAGCTCTGCTCCCCTCCTCTCCTCTCTGTCTGTTGGTGATCAGAGCTCTGCTCCTCTCCTCTCCTCTCTGTCTGTTGGTTATCAGAGCTCTGCTCCTCTCCTCTCCTCTCTGTCTGTTGGTTATCAGAGCTCTGCTCCCCTCCTCTCCTCTCTGTTGGTTATCAGAGCTCTGCTCCCCTCCTCTCCTCTCTGTCTGTTGGTTATCAGAGCTCTGCTCCCCTCCTCTCCTCTCTGTCTGTTGGTTATCAGAGCTCTGCTCCCCTCCTCTCCTCTCTGTCTGTTGGTTATCAGAGCTCTGCTCCTCTCCTCTCCTCTCTGTCTGTTGGTTATCAGAGCTCCTCTCCTCTCCTCTCTGTCTGTTGGTTATCAGAGCTCTGCTCCTCTCCTCTCCTCTCTGTCTGTTGGTTATCAGAGCTCCTCTCCTCTCCTCTCTGTCTGTTGGTGATCAGAGCTCTGCTCCTCTCCTCTCCTCTCTGTCTGTTGGTTATCAGAGCTCTGCTCCTCTCCTCTCCTCTCTGTCTGTTGGTTATCAGAGCTCTGCTCCCCTCCTCTCCTCTCTGTCTGTTGGTTATCAGAGCTCTGCTCCTCTCCTCTCCTCTCTGTCTGTTGGTTATCAGAGCTCTGCTCCTCTCCTCTCTGTCTGTTGGTTATCAGAGCTCTGCTCCCCTCCTCTCCTCTCTGTCTGTTGGTGATCAGAGCTCTGCTCCTCTCCTCTCCTCTCTGTCTGTTGGTTATCAGAGCTCTGCTCCTCTCCTCTCCTCTCTGTCTGTTGGTTATCAGAGCTCTGCTCCCCTCCTCTCCTCTCTGTTGGTTATCAGAGCTCTGCTCCCCTCCTCTCCTCTCTGTATGTTGGTTATCAGAGCTCTGCTCCCCTCCTCTCCTCTCTGTCTGTTGGTTATCAGAGCTCTGCTCCCCTCCTCTCCTCTCTGTCTGTTGGTTATCAGAGCTCTGCTCCTCTCCTCTCCTCTCTGTCTGTTGGTTATCAGAGCTCCTCTCCTCTCCTCTCTGTCTGTTGGTTATCAGAGCTCTGCTCCTCTCCTCTCCGTCTGTTGGTTATCAGAGCTCTGCTCCCCTCCTCTCCTCTCGGTCTGTTGGTTATCAGAGCTCTGCTCCTCTCCTCTCCTCTCTGTCTGTTGGTTATCAGAGCTCTGCTCCTCTCCTCTCTGTCTGTTGGTTATCAGAGCTCTGCTCCCCTCCTCTCCTCTCTGTCTGTTGGTTATCAGAGCTCTGCTCCCCTCCTCTCCTCTCTGTCTGTTGGTTACCAGAGCTCCCCTCCTCTCCTCTCTGTCTGTTGGTTATCAGAGCTCTGCTCCTCTCCTCTCCTCTCTGTCTGTTGGTTATCAGAGCTCTGCTCCCCTCCTCTCTGTCTGTTGGTTATCAGAGCTCTGCTCCCCTCCTCTCCTCTCCTCTCCTCTCTGTCTGTTGGTTATCAGAGCTCTGCTCCCCTCCTCTCCTCTCTGTCTGTTGGTTATCAGAGCTCTGCTCCCCTCCTCTCCTCTCTGTCTGTTGGTTATCAGAGCTCTGCTCCCCTCCTCTCCTCTCTGTCTGTTGGTTATCAGAGCTCTGCTCCTCTCCTCTCCTCTCTGTCTGTTGGTTATCAGAGCTCTGCTCCCATCCTCTCCTCTCTGTCTGTTGGTTATCAGAGCTCTGCTCCTCTCCTCTCCTCTCTGTCTGTTGGTTATCAGAGCTCTGCTCCCCTCCTCTCCTCTCTGTCTGTTGGTTATCAGAGCTCCCCTCCTCTCCTCTCTGTCTGTTGGTTATCAGAGCTCTGCTCCTCTCCCCTCCTCTCTGTCTGTTGGTTATCAGAGCTCTGCTCCTCTCCTCTCCTCTCTGTCTGTTGGTTATCAGAGCTCTGCTCCTCTCCTCTCCTCTCTGTCTGTTGGTTATCAGAGCTCTGCTCCCCTCCTCTCCTCTCTGTCTGTTGGTTATCAGAGCTCTGCTCCCCTCCTCTCTGTCTGTTGGTTATCAGAGCTCTCCTCTCCTCTCCTCTCTGTCTATTGGTTATCAGAGCTCTGCTCCTCTCCTCTCCTCTCTGTCTGTTGGTTGTCAGAGCTCTGCTCCTCTCCTCTCCTCTCTGTCTGTTGGTTATCAGAGCTCTGCTCCTCTCCTCTCCTCTCTGTCTGTTGGTTATCAGAGCTCCTCTCCTCTCCTCTCCTCTCTGTCTGTTGGTTATCAGAGCTCTGCTCCCCTCCTCTCCTCTCTGTCTGTTGGTTATCAGAGCTCTGCTCCTCTCCTCTCCTCTCTGTCTGTTGGTTATCAGAGCTCTGCTCCTCTCGTCTCCTCTCTGTCTGTTGGTTATCAGAGCTCTGCTCCCCTCCTCTATGTCTGTTGGTTATCAGAGCTCTGCTCCCCTCCTCTCTGTCTGTTGGTTATCAGAGCTCTGCTCCCCTCCTCTCCTATCTGTCTGTTGGTTATCAGAGCTCTGCTCCCCTCCTCTCCTCTCTGTCTGTTGGTTATCAGAGCTCTGCTCCCC
>NW_028158835.1:15000-50000 GCF_964263955.1 Coregonus lavaretus | reverse complement strand
GGAGTCAGAGGTGTTGTGGAGTCAGAGGTGTTGTGGAGTCAGAGGTCTGGTGTTGTGGAGTCGGAGGTCTGGTGTTGTGGAGTCAGAGGTGTTGTGGAGTCAGAGGTGTTGTGGAGTCAGAGGTCTGGTGTTGTGGAGTCAGAGGTCTGGTGTTGTGGAGTCGGAGGTCTGGTGTTGTGGAGTCAGAGGTGTTGTGGAGTCAGAGGTGTTGCGGAGTCAGAGGTGTTGCGGAGTCAGAGGTGTTGTGGAGTCAGAGTTGTTGTGGAGTCAGAGGTGTTGTGGAGTCAGAGGTCTGGTGGAGGGGAGTCAGAGGTGTTGTGGAGTCAGAGGTCTGGTGTCGTGGAGTCAGAGGTGTTGTGGAGTCAGAGGTGTTGCGGAGTCAGAGGTGTTGCGGAGTCAGAGGTGTTGTGGAGTCAGAGTTGTTGTGGAGTCAGAGGTCTGGTGGAGGGGAGTCAGAGGTCTGGTGTTGTGGAGTCAGAGGTGTTGTGGAGTCAGAGGTCTGGTGTTGTGGAGTCAGAGGTCTGGTGGAGGGGAGTCAGAGGTCTGGTGGAGGGGAGTCAGAGGTCTGGTGTTGTGGAGTCAGAGGTCTGGTGTTGTGGAGTCAGAGGTGTTGTGGAGTCAGAGGTGTTGCGGAGTCAGAGGTCTGGTGTTGTGGAGTCAGAGGTCTGGTGTTGTGGAGTCGGAGGTGTTGTGGAGTCAGAGGTCTGGTGTTGCGGAGTCAGAGGTCTGGTGTTGTGGAGTCAGAGGTGTTGTGGAGTCAGAGGTGTTGCGGAGTCAGAGGTGTTGTGGAGTCAGAGTTGTTGTGGAGTCAGAGGTCTGGTGGAGGGGAGTCAGAGGTGTTGTGGAGTCAGAGGTCTGGTGTTGCGGAGTCAGAGGTCTGGTGTTGTGGAGTCAGAGGTCTGGTGTTGCGGAGTCAGAGGTCTGGTGTTGTGGAGTCAGAGGTCTGGTGTTGTGGAGTCAGAGGTGTTGTGGAGTCGGAGGTGTTGTGGAGTCAGAGGTGTTGTGTAGTCAGAGGTCTGGTGTTGTGGAGTCAGAGGTCTGGTGTTGTGGAGTCAGAGGTGTTGTGGAGTCAGAGGTGTTGCGGAGTCAGAGGTGTTGTGGAGTCAGAGGTGTTGCGGAGTCAGAGGTGTTGTGGAGTCAGAGTTGTTGTGGAGTCAGAGGTCTGGTGGAGGGGAGTCAGAGGTCTGGTGTTGTGGAGTCAGAGGTCTGGTGTTGCTGAGTCAGAGGTCTGGTGTTGTGGAGTCAGAGGTCTGGTGTTGCGGAGTCAGAGGTGTTGCGGAGTCAGAGGTCTGGTGTTGCGGAGTCAGAGGTGTTGCGGAGTCAGAGGTCTGGTGTTGTGGAGTCAGAGGTCTGGTGTTGTGGAGTCGGAGGTCTGGTGTTGTGGAGTCAGAGGTGTTGTGGAGTCAGAGGTGTTGCGGAGTCAGAGGTGTTGCGGAGTCAGAGGTGTTGTGGAGTCAGAGTTGTTGTGGAGTCAGAGGTGTTGTGGAGTCAGAGGTCTGGTGGAGGGGAGTCAGAGGTGTTGTGGAGTCAGAGGTCTGGTGTCGTGGAGTCAGAGGTGTTGTGGAGTCAGAGGTGTTGCGGAGTCAGAGGTGTTGCGGAGTCAGAGGTGTTGTGGAGTCAGAGTTGTTGTGGAGTCAGAGGTCTGGTGGAGGGGAGTCAGAGGTCTGGTGTTGTGGAGTCAGAGGTGTTGTGGAGTCAGAGGTCTGGTGTTGTGGAGTCAGAGGTCTGGTGGAGGGGAGTCAGAGGTCTGGTGGAGGGGAGTCAGAGGTCTGGTGTTGTGGAGTCAGAGGTCTGGTCGAGGGGAGTCAGAGGTCTGGTGGAGGGGAGTCAGAGGTCTGTGTGTGGTGGTGAGGTGCGCAGTGTTTTCCATTAGTGACGGCTGTCGGCTAATCAGTCGGTTACAGACTTCATATTAAACTAGGCTACTTTTCATTTAAAAGTTTCAATTCACTAGTCCGTTGAGCCCTCTCCTGCTAGAATGAACATCTTCTAGTGATCTATTAATAGGATAGGCGCCTGTCAGTATAAAAGGGAGCGATGAAAGGGAAACGCAGTCAAATTTCTTTACACAGAGGTAGAGAGGACATGATGCTAGGAGGAAGAGAGGACATGATGCTAGGAGGGAGAGAGAACATGATGCTAGGAGGGAGGGAGAACATGATGCTAGGAGGGAGAGAGAACATGATGCTAGGAGGAAGAGAGAACATGATGCTAGGAGGGAGAGAGAACATGATGCTAGGAGGGAGAGAGAACATGATGCTAGGAGGGAGAGAGAACATGATGCTAGGAGGGAGAGAGAACATGATGCTAGGAGGGAGAGAGAACATTATGCTAGGAGGGAGAGAGAACATGATGCTAGGAGGGAGAGAGAACATGATGCTAGGAGGGAGAGAGAACATGATGCTAGGAGGGAGAGAGAACATGATGCTAGGAGGGAGAGAGAACATGATGCTAGGAGGGAGAGAGAACATGATGCTAGGAGGTAGAGAGAACATGATGCTAGGAGGGAGGGAGAACATGATGCTAGGAGGGAGAGAGAACATGATGCTAGGAGGGAGAGAGAACATGATGCTAGGAGGGAGAGAGAACATGATGCTAGGAGGGAGAGAGAACATGATGCTAGGAGGGAGAGAGAACATGATGCTAGGAGGGAGAGAGAACATGATGCTAGGAGGTAGAGAGAACATGATGCTAGGAGGGAGAGAGAACATGATGCTAGGAGGTAGAGAGAACATGATGCTAGGAGGGAGAGAGAACATGATGCTAGGAGGGAGAGAGAACATGATGCTAGGAGGTAGAGAGAACATGATGCTAGGAGGGAGAGAGAACATGATGCTAGGAGGAAGAGAGAACATGATGCTAGGAGGGAGAGAGAACATGATGCTAGGAGGGAGAGAGAACATGATGCTAGGAGGGAGAGAGAACATGATGCTAGGAGGGAGAGAGAACATGATGCTAGGAGGGAGAGAGAACATGATGCTAGGAGGGAGAGAGAACATGATGCTAGGAGGGAGAGAGAACATGATGCTAGGAGGGAGAGAGAACATGATGCTAGGAGGTAGAGAGAACATGATGCTAGGAGGGAGAGAGAACATGATGCTAGGAGGGAGAGAGAACATGACGCTAGGAGGGAGAGAGGACATGATGCTAGGAAGGAGAGAGAACATGATGCTAGGAGGGAGAGAGAACATGATGCTAGGAGGTAGAGAGAACATGATGATAGGAGGGAGAGAGAACATGATGCTAGGAGGGAGAGAGAACATGATGCTAGGAGGGAGAGAGAACATGATGCTAGGAGGGAGAGAGGACATGATGCTAGGAGGGAGAGAGAACATGATGCTAGGAGGGAGAGAGAACATGATGCTAGGAGGGAGAGAGGACATGATGCTAGGAGGGAGAGAGAACATGATGCTAGGAGGGAGAGAGAACATGATGCTAGGAGGGAGAGAGGACGTGATGCTAGGAGGGAGAGAGAACATGATGCTAGGAGGGAGAGAGGACGTGATGCTAGGAGGGAGAGAGAATATGATGCTAGGAGGGAGAGAGGACATGATGCTAGGAGGGAGAGAGAACATGATGCTAGGAGGGAGAGAGAACATGATGCTAGGAGGGAGAGAGGACATGATGCTAGGAGGAAGAGAGAACATGACGCTAGGAGGGAGAGAGAACATGACGCTAGGAGGGAGAGAGAACATGACGCTATGAGGGAGAGAGAACATGACGCTAGGAGGGAGAGAGGACATGATGCTAGGAGGGAGAGAGGACATGATGCTAGGAGGGAGAGAGAACATGATGCTAGGAGGGAGAGAGAACATGATGCTAGGAGGGAGAGAGAACATGATGCTAGGAGGGAGAGAGAACATGATGCTAGGAGGGAGAGAGAACATGATGCTAGGAGGGAGAGAGAACATGATGCTAGGAGGGAGAGAGAACATGATGCTAGGAGGGAGAGAGAACATGATGCTAGGAGGGAGAGAGTCTAAATCCACGACTTCCTAATTATTGTTTTCTGGCACATCATTTATTTATTAATTTATGTACTTGAGGAAACACTGGGTGCATGCTGAAATAGAGGACAGCTGTATCTGCTCTGTGCCCCTGTCCTAGAGGAGAGCTGTATCTGCTCTGTGCCCCTGTCCTAGAGGACAGCTGTATCTGCTCTGTGGTCCTAGAGAGCTGTATCTGCTCTGTGCCCCTGTCCTAGAGGAGAGCTGTATCTGCTCTGTGCCCCTGTCCTAGAGGAGAGCTGTATCTGCTCTGTGCACCTGTCCTAGAGGAGAGCTGTATCTGCTCTGTGGTCCTAGAGGACAGCTGTATCTGCTCTGTGCCCCTGTCCTAGAGGAGAGCTGTATCTGCTCTGTGGCCCTGTCCTAGAGGACAGCTGTATCTGCTCTGTGCCCCTGTCCTAGAGGACAGCTGTATCTGCTCTGTGCCCCTGTCTTAGAGGAGAGCTGTATCTGCTCTGTGACCCTGTCCTAGAGGAGAGCTGTATCTGCTCTGTGCCCCTGTCCTAGAGGAGAGCTGTATCTGCTCTGTGGTCCTAGAGGACAGCTGTATCTGCTCTGTGCCCCTGTCCTAGAGGACAGCTGTATCTGCTCTGTGCCCTTGTCCTAGAGGACAGCTGTATCTGCTCTGTGCCCCTGTCCTAGAGGACAGCTGTATCTGCTCTGTGGCCCTGTCCTAGAGGACAGCTGTATCTGCTCTGTGCCCCTGTCCTAGAGGACAGCTGTATCTGCTCTGTGCCCCTGTCCTAGAGGAGAGCTGTATCTGCTCTGTGGTCCTAGAGGACAGCTGTATCTGCTCTGTGGTCCTAGAGGAGAGCTGTATCTGCTCTGTGCCCTTGTCCTAGAGGACAGCTGTATCTGCTCTGTGCCCCTGTCCTAGAGGACAGCTGTATCTGCTCTGTGCCCCTGTCCTAGAGGACAGCTGTATCTGCTCTGTGCCCCTGTCCTAGAGGACAGCTGTATCTGCTCTGTGCCCCTGTCCTAGAGGAGAGCGGTACTGACGGTGATTGATGAGTTCCATCGGGACGCGGCAGACACGGTCTACGTGAGGAGACTGTACCCACCGACCCCGAGGATGGCACACACACAGAGAGAGAGAGAGAGAGATGGGTACAGGAGCAGCCACACTAGATTAAGGTCCTCATTCCACATCCTGTCATCTTAGAACGCCTCAGTCACCCCCCCACCCCCCCTACTCCCTTCAATCCCTGCCTACCCCTTCCCTCTTCCTCACCCCCTCTTCCTCACCCCCTATATTTGATGACACTGAAGGACACCGTTATAGGTGATTACAGATGACATCTTACTGTTACGATAGCTTATGACAGACCGCTGTGTAATGAAATCAGTGTCTATGTGTAACATGTGAAAATACCTGTCCTCTGAAGCAGAGTCCATCTCTTTCTTCACCACATCGTAGGCATCCTGAAGCAGGTCCTGGCAACAAAACAACAATCAATCAATCAAACAACAACAACGTGGAACGGTCGTAACAAGATGGCTGAAACAAGTGGAAGCTACAAGCTTTAGCTCAGCCAGCCTTCCATCAGTCACTATGGGGACGATACCGTTCCATTTCTCCAGACTGTGGTGTGACTGTGGGTAGGGTGACAGTCCAGTAGAGATAACGAGGGGTGGACTTCTAGACAGGGAGCCAAAACCCACCAAAGCCGTCACAATGCTGGCTCTTAAAACGGCTAACCCTATTGTCTATTGTCTTTCTCCCCTAAAGCCTAAAGCAGGGTGCTTCCGCCCCCCTTTCAGATGGATTAGTAGTGGCATCTGTCCTGGGAGAAGCCTACTTGGAGATAGGGATGAAAGGAAGGAGAGAGAGAGAGACAGAGGGATGGAGAGACTGAAACAGAGATAGATACAGCCTGATAATCATCACTATTAGAGAGAGATAGAGCCTGAAATCATCACTAGTAGAGAGAGAGAGAGAGACAGACAGACAGACAGACAGACAGACAGAGACAGAGACAGAGAGAGAGAGAGAGAGAGAGAGAGAGAGAGAGAGAGAGAGAGAGAGAGAGAGAGAGAGATAGAGAGAGAGAGAGAGAGAGAAGGCATCTGGTGTTGTGAGATAAGGCCCCTTCACTCTGAACACTGTCTGGAGAAAGGGAGAAACAGCTGGGAGAGCAGCTCACTATCTAGAGAAACAGCTGGGAGAGCAGCTCACTGACTGGAGAAACAGCTGGGAGAGCAGCTCACTGACTGGAGAAACAGCTGGGAGAGCAGCTCACTGACTGGAGAAACAGCTGGGAGAGCAGCTCACTGACTGGAGAAACAGCTGGGAGAGCAGCTCACTGAATGGAGAAACAGCTGGGAGAGCAGCTCACTGACTGGAGAAACAGCTGGGAGAGCAGCTCACTGACTGGAGAAACAGCTGGGAGAGCAGCTCACTATCTAGAGAAACAGCTGGGAAAGCAGCTCACTGACTGGAGAAACAGCTGGGAGAGCAGCTCACTGACTGGAGAAACAGCTGGGAGAGCAGCTCACTATCTAGAGAAACAGCTGGGAGAGCAGCTCACTGACTGGAGAAACAGCTGGGAGAGCAGCTCACTAACTGGAGAAACAGCTGGGAGAGCAGCTCACTATCTAGAGAAACAGCTGGGAGAGCAGCTCACTGACTGGAGAAACAGCTGGGAGAGCAGCTCACTGACTGGAGAAACAGCTGGGAGAGCAGCTCACTATCTAGAGAAACAGCTGGGAGAGCAGCTCACTGACTGGAGAAACAGCTGGGAGAGCAGCTCACTAACTGGAGAAACAGCTGGGAGAGCAGCTCACTATCTAGAGAAACAGCTGGGAGAGCAGCTCACTGACTGGAGAAACAGCTGGGAGAGCAGCTCACTGACTGGAGAAACAGCTGGGAGAGCAGCTCACTGCCTGGAGAAACAGCTGGGAGAGCAGCTCACTGACTGGAGAAACAGCTGGGAGAGCAGCTCACTGACTGGAGAAACAGCTGGGAGAGCAGCTCACTATCTAGAGAAACAGCTGGGAGAGCAGCTCACTGACTGGAGAAACAGCTGGGAGAGCAGCTCACTATCTAGAGAAACAGCTGGGAGAGCAGCTCACTGACTGGAGAAACAGCTGGGAGAGCAGCTCACTGACTGGAGAAACAGCTGGGAGAGCAGCTCACTGCCTGGAGAAACAGAGCAGCTCACTGACTGGAGAAACAGCTGGGAGAGCAGCTCACTGACTGGAGAAACAGCTGGGAGAGCAGCTCACTGAATGGAGAAACAGCTGGGAGAGTAGCTCACTGACTGGAGAAACAGCTGGGAGAGCAGCTCACTGACTGGAGAAACAGCTGGGAGAGCAGCTCACTGCCTGGAGAAACAGCTGGGAGAGCAGCTCACTGACTGGAGAAACAGCTGGGAGAGCAGATCACTGACTGGAGAAACAGCTGGGAGAGCAGCTCACTGACTGGAGAAACAGCTGGGAGAGCAGCTCACTGTCTGGAGAAACAGCTGGGAGAGTAGCTCACTGACTGGAGAAACAGCTGGGAGAGCAGCTCACTGACTGGAGAAACAGCTGGGAGAGCAGCTCACTGTCTGGAGAAACAGCTGGGAGAGCAGCTCACTGTCTGGAGAAACAGCTGGGAGAGCAGCTCACTGCCTGGAGAAACAGCTGGGAGAGCAGCTCACTGACTGGAGAAACAGCTGGGAGAGCAGCTCACTGACTGGAGAAACAGCTGGGAGAGCAGCTCACTGACTGGAGAAACAGCTGGGAGAGCAGCTCACTGACTGGAGAAACAGCTGGGAGAGCAGCTCACTGACTGGAGAAACAGCTGGGAGAGCAGCTCACTGACTGGAGAAACAGAGCAGCTCACTGCCTGGAGAAACAGAGCAGCTCACTGACTGGAGAAACAGCTGGGAGAGCAGCTCACTGACTGGAGAAACAGCTGGGAGAGCAGCTCACTGACTGGAGAAACAGCTGGGAGAGCAGCTCACTGCCTGGAGAAACAGCTGGGAGAGGTGATTTTAGGGAGAGAAAAGTGCCTTTACTGTAAGACGTTGTGCCCTAACCTCTTCATAGGAAGAAGGAGAGGAGGCTGTGAGACGTTGTGCCCTAACCTCTTCATAGGAAGGAGACCAGGCTCCCTGACTGTCTGCCTGAGTGGAGGGGTGGAGCGTGAGGTGAAGGTGGGTGTCAGGACCAGGATCAGGGGGTCTCTCCGCCGGCCCTTCCCAGCCCAGGGTGCTCTGCTGTGGGGGACAGGTCTGGTAGGCTGCCCGGCGCTCTGGAGAGAAGCTATCCCACAGGCCTGAGATAGATTCAGATACTACAGACAGCCCAGTCTGTCCCGGGCTCAGCACACCACTACAGATCAACTTCTCTAATGTCTGTCTGTAGAACAACAAGTACCTGGAGAGAGAGAGAGATGGGGAAGAGAGAGAGAGAGAGAGAGAGATGGGGGAGAGGGAGGGGGGAGAGAGAGATGGGGGAGAGGGAGGGGGGGAGAAAGAGAGATTGGGGAGAGGGAGGGGGGGAGAAAGAGAGATGGGGGAGAGGGAGGGGGGGAGAAAGAGAGATGGGGGGAGGGGGGAGAGAGAGAGAGATGGGGGAGGGGTGGGGAGAAAGAGAGATGGGGGAGAGGGAGGGGGGGAGAAAGAGAGATGGGGGGAGGGGGGAGAGAGAGAGAGATGGGGGGAGGGGGGAGAGAGAGAGAGATGGGGGAGGGGTGGGGAGAAAGAGAGATGGGGAGAGGGAGGGGGGGAGAAAGAGAGAGTTAAGGTATAGAGCTGTGTGTACTCTACACTATTACTGTAGTCTACTATGGATAGCAACATTACTGTAGTCTACTATGGATAGCAACATTACTGTAGTCTACCATGGATAGCAACATTACTGTAGTCTACTATGGATAGCAACATTACTGTAGTCTACTATGGATAGCAACATTACTGTAGTCTACTATGGATAGCAACATTACTGTAGTCTACCATGGATAGCAACATTACTGTAGTCTACTATGGATAGCAACATTACTGTAGTCTACTATGGATAGCAACATTACTGTAGTCTACTATGGATAGCAACATTACTGTAGTCTACTATAGATAGCAACATTACTGTAGTCTACTATGGATAGCAACATTACTGTAGTCTACTATAGATAGCAACATTACTGTAGTCTACTATGGATAGCAACATTACTGTAGTCTACTATGGATAGCAACATTACTGTAGTCTACTATGGATAGCAACATTACTGTAGTCTACTATGGATAGCAACATTACTGTAGTCTACTATGGATAGCAACATTACTGTAGTCTACTATGGATAGCAACATTACTGTAGTCTACTATGGATAGCAACATTACTGTAGTCTACTATGGATAGCAACATTACTGTAGTCTACTATGGATAGCAACATTACTGTAGTCTACTATGGATAGCAACATTACTGTAGTCTACTATGGATAGCAACATTACTGTAGTCTACTATGGATAGCAACATTACTGTAGTAGCAACATTACTGTAGTCTACTATAGATAGCAACATTACTGTAGTCTACCATGGATAGCAACATTACTGTAGTCTACTATGGATAACAACATTACTGTAGTCTACTATGGATAGCAACATTACTGTAGTCTACTATAGATAGCAACATTACTGTAGTCTACCATGGATAACAACATTACTGTAGTATACTATGGATAGCAACATTACTGTAGTCTACTATGGATAGCAACATTACTGTAGTCTACTATGGATAGCAACATTACTGTAGTCTACTATAGATAGCAACATTACTGTAGTCTACCATGGATAACAACATTACTGTAGTATACTATGGATAGCAACATTACTGTAGTCTACTATGGATAGCAACATTACTGTAGTCTACTATGGATAGCAACATTACTGTAGTCTACTATAGATAGCAACATTACTGTAGTCTACTATGGATAGCAACATTACTGTAGTCTACTATGGATAGCAACATTACTGTAGTCTACTATAGATAGCAACATTACTGTAGTCTACCATGGATAACAACATTACTGTAGTATACTATGGATAGCAACATTACTGTAGTCTACTATGGATAGCAACATTACTGTAGTCTACCATGGATAACAACATTACTGTAGTATACTATGGATAGCAACATTACTGTAGTCTACTATGGATAGCAACATTACTGTAGTCTACTATGGATAGCAACATTACTGTAGTCTACTATAGATAGCAACATTACTGTAGTCTACCATGGATAACAACATTACTGTAGTATACTATGGATAGCAACATTACTGTAGTCTACTATGGATAGCAACATTACTGTAGTCTACTATGGATAGCAACATTACTGTAGTCTACTATAGATAGCAACATTACTGTAGTCTACTATGGATAGCAACATTACTGTAGTAGCAACATTACTGTAGTCTACTATGGATAGCAACATTACTGTAGTCTACTATGGATAGCAACATTACTGTAGTCTACTATGGATAGCAACATTACTGTAGTCTACTATAGATAGCAACATTACTGTAGTCTACTATGGATAGCAACATTACTGTAGTAGCAACATTACTGTAGTCTACTATGGATAGCAACATTACTGTAGTCTACTATGGATAGCAACATTACTGTAGTCTACTATGGATAGCAACATTACTGTAGTCTACTATGGATAGCAACATTACTGTAGTCTACTATGGATAGCAACATTACTGTAGTCTACTATGGATAGCAACATTACTGTAGTCTACTATGGATAGCAACATTACTGTAGTCTACTATGGATAGCAACATTACTGTAGTCTACTATGGATAGCAACATTACTGTAGTCTACTATGGATAGCAACATTACTGTCGTCTACTATGGATAGCAACATTACTGTAGTCTACTATGGATAGCAACATTACTGTAGTCTACTATGGATAGCAACATTACTGTAGTCTACTATGGATAGCAACATTACTGTAGTCTACTATGGATAGCAACATTACTGTAGTCTACTATGGATAGCAACATTACTGTAGTCTACTATGGATAGCAACATTACTGTAGTCTACTATAGATAGCAACATTACTGTAGTCTACTATGGATAGCAACATTACTGTAGTCTACTATGGATAGCAACATTACTGTAGTCTACTATGGATAGCAACATTACTGTAGTCTACAATGGATAGCAACATTACTGTAGTCTACTATGGATAGCAACATTACTGTAGTCTACTATGGATAGCAACATTACTGTAGTCTACTATGGATAGCAACATTACTGTAGTCTACTATGGATAGCAACATTACTGTAGTCTACTATGGATAGCAACATTACTGTAGTCTACTATGGATAGCAACATTACTGTAGTCTACTATGGATAGCAACATTACTGTAGTCTACTATGGAGAGCAACATTACTGTAGTCTACCATGGATAGCAACATTACTGTAGTCTACTATAGATAGCAACATTACTGTAGTCTACTATGGATAGCAACATTACTGTAGTCTACTATGGATAGCAACATTACTGTAGTCTACTATGGATAGCAACATTACTGTAGTCTACTATGGATAGCAACATTACTGTAGTCTACTATGGATAGCCACATTGTGGAGTTTAAATTCTAATTTCAAGCTCAGGAGGGCAACTATCATTGCTGTTTTATGGAGGTTATAAATCAGTTTGCCATTGGTGAAATGAATAAGCCCTTTTTAAATCACTCTCCATGGTCAGAGGTGCCACCAGCTATAAGTCCCCCTCGTGCCAAGTCCTTGATCCCCAGTCACAGGCCAGGAGAGCACTAACTCACCGCACTACGGACAGTTTAAAACATCTCAACGGAGACAGGACATCCAACAGACGCGAATCAGCCGAGGGGTGAAACTCTGGCTGCGCAGATGGAAAAAATGCCTTCAGTTGAATTTGGTCTTTGTGGGGAGTAGCTTCAACAGAGACTAAAGATAAGAGAGAGTTGTACTTCGGGGGAAGTATATTCTGTTGTCACTCATTCTGTCAATAAGTCGGTCTTTCATCAGACCTGCTTTTCACTGAACGTTTAATAAAGTCACCGTGTCCCTTTAAAAGTAACAGAGAAGGCCAGTTTCCCCCAGATACAGATTAAGCCTAGTCCTAGACTACGTGCTTTTTTAGTGTTAGAAAATGGGTTCATCTGTATCCGGGGAAACCAGCCCAAAGAGTGTGTGAGTGGCCCATTGTCCGGGAGAAGAAGTCCCATTGTGAAACAATGCTTCATAGCCTCTCGACTGATGGAATACCAGTCCATGGAGATACGTTTGACTCGTCGTGGGGTAGCAGTCTATTGGTCCATTTGTATAATTTAGTGGAATTAAATTGGCGCGTGTGTTCAGCAGTGGTGGTCAGTGGCGTTTCAGATGAGGGGGGACCACATTTTGTTTTCATGAGCAGGGCCTTATTTCTATTACAGCATGTTGGATGACTCTCATTCATATTCCATTCACCCAGTTCAATGTAACATCGATAGGTTTAGGCTGCTACATGATACTCAAATTTTTCCCTATACCCATCATGAGGTTGCTACAACCTAGCCTATGAATGAAAGTTTACAACGTAGGTGGACACATGTCGAGAGACAAATTTGAGGTGCCAGACAGTGAAACATGGACAGACAGTGACATTCAACACCGCCGTGCACACGCTTGCCTGCATCTAGCTGATACAGGGTGTATTCATTAGTCCAACAGTTGCAAACGAGAGTTTCTATTGGACAAATTCAGGTATGTTTATCCCCGTTCTGTTCCGTTCGCTTCCGTTTTAAGAAACGTTTTTCCCCAACAGAATCGGCAGGAATGAATACACCCCGTGATCAGGCGTAAACACAGTTCACTCTCATAGCAGCCACGTTGTATTCCTGCTCTTCCCTTCGCTTGTGGACTTCAACGCACAACACATCAGCTGTACGTGACCAGGCGAAAAAAACACCTTTCTAAGCCAAACCTGTATAAACAGCCTACATCATTTTCACCATATCAGTGCTATATTGGTGCTACCCCTACAGAGGGCTGCAGAGGCTACTGTTGACCTTCTTTGAAGCTTTGGAGCTAGTTTGTTTCCCAGTTTCCCCGGTTGTCTTGAACGCACCAGAAGTCAAGAGATTTCCCCGAGTAGTTTTGAACGCGGCATCAAACTGTTGCAAGCGTTACGACACACCACTTTGCAATGAGCTGGAAGGCAGTAATGCATTTTGTAAACATATACTTAATTGTTTGAAACTTGAAACGTTTTAATCCACATTATGAGGCGTGTCTTAACCTTGCTCCAAAGTAGCCTATTAGATCTCCTCTCTTTTTTCTGCCCAATTGGTAGATACAGTCTTGTCCCATCGCTGCAACTCCCCTATTTCTTTCTCAACAAGCTGACCAATAGAATAGGTGGTCTAATCTTTTCTACTCTACTAGCTTGACATAGGCTGGTGATTTGTCTGTGGTCCTCTGTAGCTCAGCTGGTAGAGCACGGCGCTTGTAACGCCAAGGTAGTGGGTTCGATCCCCGGGACCACCCATACGCAAAAAAAAAATGTATGCACGCATGACTGTAAGTCGCTTTGGATAAAAGCGTCTGCTAAATGGCTTATTATATTATTATTATTTAGCTGTTCGTTACTCGTCTTGTTGGCTGAGGAAAAGTAAATGTGGACAGTTATTCTAACATGTTCAAAGTGCACATCAGAATTCGCTAAGAAGAAGCGCACGTCGTTGCATCCTCGACTTGCGTGTTCTGTTAATGTGAATTACCATAATCTAAATGTGATTTGTGTCATTCTGAGGGCCGTGGGTGGACGCCCTAAATCAGACCCAATGCATATGGGTCTGGTCAATTTCTCAAATGTCCGGTAAATTAAAAATATCCCCCACCCTTCAAACTCCAGGATGTTGGTTCGAGAGTTGACGGACGTCTGAGAGGGGGCGGAGTCATCCCGAGTCTCCTCCACAGAGTCTTCCTCGCTGGTCTCAATCAGGTCCTCTCCGTCAGCCCCACCATGACGTCTGTGACCACCAGGTCTTCTGGAGCGCAGGGAGCTGAATGGGGAGGGAGGGAACATGTTTTAATGTAAGACTGGAAAAAGAAGCCAATTGACATCTACAATAAATTGATTTGACATGTGTGTCGTGTGTAAATAACTGTAGTGGTTCACTAACATGGGTAGATGGCTCCTCCCAGTGGTCATCTATACTAACTGCAGGGGGCTGCATTCAACTAACTGCAGGGGGCTGCATTGAACGCATTCAACTGAAATGTGTCTTCAGGGGGCTGCCACGTCTTATAACGTCCATGTCATCGGCGCACAGGGAGCAGGTGTTGTTAACTGCCTTGCTCAAGGGCAGAACGGAATATTTTTTTCCCCCCCTACTTTGCCAGCTCGGGGATTCGAACCAGCAACCTTTCAGTTACTGGCACAACGCTCATAACCACTAGGCTACCTGCCGCCTACGCTTAGTACCAGTATCTAGTGTTTTGTCAATGGTCGTCTACCTGCTGTGTGACTGCAGCCTCCGGTACTCTGCCCTGACTTCATCCAAGCTGCACGGCCCATCTTCATTGCCGAGGAATATCCCTAAACACGTCGGGTGAATAGAAACGGACCACTTTATCACAGAACATGTTTTTTGCTGTACACGTCAAAATGGCAGAGGGCTCCTCTCACCTTTCAGTGACAGCAGTCTGCTCAGGTAGGCTTCCTGCTCTTTGAGAAATCCTTTGGCATGGTCCAAGATCTTCCACTGATCGATGAGACAACATTATAATGACTTTAAAATTCAAAGCATTCAACTGAAGTTTATTTTTTAAAATCCTAAATACCAATTTATCCCAGGTAGGTGAAGATCTACCTCCATCACCAGGTAGGTGAAGATCTACCTCCATCGCCAGGTAGGTGAAGATCTACCTCCATCACCAGGTAGGTGAAGATCTACCTCCATCACCAGGTAAGTGAAGATCTACCTCCATCACCAGGTAGGTGAAGATCTACCTCCATCACCAGGTAGGTGAAGATCTACCTCCATCACCAGGTAGGTGAAGATCTACCTCCATCGCCAGGTAGGTGAAGATCTACCTCCATCACCAGGTAGGTGAAGATCTACCTCCATCACCAGGTAGGTGAAGATCTACCTCCATCACCAGGTAGGTGAAGATCTACCTCCATCACCAGGTAGGTGAAGATCTACCTCCATCACCAGGTAGGTGAAGATCTACCTCCATCATCAGGTAGGTGAATATCTACCTCCATCACCAGGTAGGTGAAGATCTACCTCCGTCACCAGGTAGGTGAAGATCTACCTCCATCACCAGGTAGGTGAAGATCTACCAGGATTATCAAAGATGGCTGTTTTCACACGGCCGGAAATGTAACTTCCCAAATCCAAGGGCGGCGCATTTGCTTGTTCACGAGGTTACGACTTGCTAACGTTACTTCGGCTTTCACAGGTCGACCAAACCAATCTAGCTAATATCAAAGACAGTAGGCAGGTTTCCAACAAAATAGCGTGTAATGGAAAATTGCAGATATAGGAGACATTTTCTAATGATCGACAACATATTTTATCGAACTTTCTTTATTTGCGAAAACAAATTATGGAAACGGTGTTCTTCGAATAAACGATGATTGCCGAATCATTTTGAAGGTACAAGGGGAACGTGATGTCAACAGGTCGTAGCCTAACTATGAAGCTCCATTCCACATTTAATTCTAAATGCCTACTGCCTGCTAAATCTATTTTTCAACTATAAAAATGATGTTTCTTTGCAGGATCCTTTTCCTGACTTTTAAAGAATGCCTGAATTGCTTCGCCTTGGTTTTCTGGTTGGCTGGATGCAAATTTCACCATCATATTATTTCAGATCTACAGGAGTGCAAGTTTCACCAGGTCACGGACCGTGGCGGTACGTTGGCACATGAGGACTATTAGAACTTGCCAAATATTAGTAAATTATGACATATTCTATTAATGCTGGCTTTTGCGGGCTACAGACAGGGCTGTTATGGGTTAATGGAAACAGACAGGGCTCTAATGGGTTCATGGAAAAAGACAGGGCTCTAATGGGTTAATGGAAACAGACAGGGCTGTTATGGGTTAATGGAAACAGACAGGGCTCTAATGGGTTAATGGAAACAGACAGGGCTGTTATGGGTTCATGGAAACAGACAGGGCTGTTTTGGGTTAATGGAAACAGACAGGGCTCTAATGGGTTAATGGAAACAGACAGGGCTCTAATGGGTTAATGGAAACAGACAGGGCTCTAATGGGTTAATGGAAACAGACAGGGCTCTTATGGGTTAATGGAAACAGACAGGGCTCTAATGGGTTAATGGAAACAGACAGGGCTCTAATGGGTTAATGGAAACAGACAGGGCTCTAATGGGTTAATGGAAACAGACAGGGCTCTAATGGGTTAATGGAAACAGACAGGGCTCTAATGGGTTAATGGAAACAGACAGGGCTCTAATGGGTTCATGGAAACAGACAGGGCTGTTATGGGTTAATGGAAACAGACAGGGCTCTAATGGGTTAATGGAAACAGACAGGCTCTAATGGGTTAATGGAAACAGACAGGGCTCTTATGGGTTAATGGAAACAGACAGGGATCTAATGGGTTAATGGAAACAGACAGGGCTCTAATGGGTTAATGGAAACAGACAGGGCTCTAATGGGTTAATAGAAACAGACAGGGCTGTTATGGGTTAATGGAAACAGACAGGGCTGTTATGGGTTAATGGAAACAGACAGGGCTCTAATGGGTTAATGGAAACAGACAGGGCTCTAATGGGTTAATGGAAACAGACAGGGCTCTAATGGGTTAATGGAAACAGACAGGGCTCTAATGGGTTAATGGAAACAGACAGGGCTCTAATGGGTTAATGGAAACAGACAGGGCTCTAATGGGTTAATGGAAACAGACAGGGCTGTTATGGGTTAATGGAAACAGACAGGGCTCTAATGGGTTAATGGAAACAGACAGGGCTCTAATGGGTTAATGGAAACAGACAGGGCTCTAATGGGTTAATGGAAACAGACAGGGCTCTAATGGGTTAATAGAAACAGACAGGGCTGTTATGGGTTAATGGAAACAGACAGGGCTCTAATGGGTTAATGGAAACAGACAGGGCTCTAATGGGTTAATGGAAACAGACAGGGCTCTAATGGGTTAATGGAAACAGACAGGGCTCTAATGGGTTAATGGAAACAGACAGGGCTCTAATGGGTTAATGGAAACAGACAGGGCTGTAATGGGTTAATGGAAACAGACAGGGCTCTAATGGGTTAATGGAAACAGACAGGGCTCTAATGGGTAATGGAAACAGACAGGGCTCTAATGGGTAATGGAAACAGACAGGGCTCTTATGGGTTAATGGAAACAGACAGGGCTCTTATGGGTTAATGGAAACAGACAGGGCTATTATTGGTTAATGGAAACAGACAGGGCTCTAATGGGTTAATGGAAACAGAAAGGGCTCTAATGGGTTAATGGAAACAGACAGGGCTGTTATGGGTTAATGGAAACAGACAGGGCTCTAATGGGTTAATGGAAACAGACAGGGCTCTAATGGGTTAATGGAAACAGACGGGGCTCTAATGGGTTAATGGAAACAGACAGGGCTCTAATGGGTTAATGGAAACAGACAGGGCTCTAATGGGTTCATGGAAACAGACAGGGCTGTTATGGGTTAATGGAAACAGACAGGGCTCTAATGGGTTAATGGAAACAGACAGGCTCTAATGGGTTAATGGAAACAGACAGGGCTCTTATGGGTTAATGGAAACAGACAGGGATCTAATGGGTTAATGGAAACAGACAGGGCTCTAATGGGTTAATGGAAACAGACAGGGCTCTAATGGGTTAATGGAAACAGACAGGGCTGTTATGGGTTAATGGAAACAGACAGGGCTGTTATGGGTTAATGGAAACAGACAGGGCTCTAATGGGTTAATGGAAACAGACAGGGCTCTAATGGGTTAATGGAAACAGACAGGGCTCTAATGGGTTAATGGAAACAGACAGGGCTCTAATGGGTTAATGGAAACAGACAGGGCTCTAATGGGTTAATGGAAACAGACAGGGCTGTTATGGGTTAATGGAAACAGACAGGGCTCTAATGGGTTAATGGAAACAGACAGGGCTCTAATGGGTTAATGGAAACAGACAGGGCTCTAATGGGTTAATGGAAACAGACAGGGCTCTAATGGGTTAATGGAAACAGACAGGGCTGTTATGGGTTAATGGAAACAGACAGGGCTCTAATGGGTTAATGGAAACAGACAGGGCTCTAATGGGTTAATGGAAACAGACAGGGCTCTAATGGGTTAATGGAAACAGACAGGGCTCTAATGGGTTAATGGAAACAGACAGGGCTCTAATGGGTTAACGGAAACAGACAGGGCTGTTATGGGTTAATGGAAACAGACAGGGCTCTAATGGGTTAATGGAAACAGACAGGGCTCTAATGGGTTAATGGAAACAGACAGGGCTCTAATGGGTAATGGAAACAGACAGGGCTCTTATGGGTTAATGGAAACAGACAGGGCTCTTATGGGTTAATGGAAACAGACAGGGCTATTATTGGTTAATGGAAACAGACAGGGCTCTAATGGGTTAATGGAAACAGAAAGGGCTCTAATGGGTTAATGGAAACAGACAGGGCTGTTATGGGTTAATGGAAACAGACAGGGCTCTAATGGGTTAATGGAAACAGACAGGGCTCTAATGGGTTAATGGAAACAGAGATAGTGGCCATTGTGTGATATTATTTAAGGTTTTCTGATCAACTGACGAAAGTCCGATATTTCAGATTGAAGCACGCACATATTGCTAGCTTACAGGGGATCCATATCAGCGTTAGCCACGCTAGCCTCGCCCTCATCTGGGTGCTAGCAAATTAACAAGCATGCTAGGTACTGCTACTAGGTATCAACGGCCAATCCAGTAGGGGCTGGAACACTCATCAAGTTTGCCTGGCGACACGAAAGTGTTAGGCCTGATCACTGACGATGAATGAGACAGCCTATAGGGAGGAGGTCAGAGACCTGGCAGTGTGGTGCCAGAACAACAACCTCTTCCTCAACGTCAGCAAGACAAAGGAGCTGATGGTGGACTACAGGAAACGGAGGGTCAAGCACACACACGGGGCTGTATTGGAGCAGGTTGAGAGCTTCAAGTTCCTCTGTGTCCACATGAATCATCATGGTCCACACACACCAACACAGTCCTGAAGAGGACACGACACCTCAGGAGGCTGACAAGATTTGGCATGGGCCATCACATGGGCTCCCGAGTGGCGCAGCGGTCTAAGGCACTGCATCTCAGTGCTTGAGGCTGTCTCACAACTGGCCGTGATTGGGAGTCCCAAAGAGCGGTGCACAATTGGCCCAGAGTCGTCCGGGTTTGGCCGGTGTAGGCCGTCATTGTAAATAATAATTTGTTCTTAACTGACTTGCCTAGTTAAATAAAGGTTAAAAATAAAAAATAAACATCCTCAAAAAGTTATACAGCTGCACCATTGAGAGCATCTTGACTGGCTGCATCACTGCTTGGTATGGCAACTGCTTGGCATCTGACCACAAGGCGCTACAGAGGGTAGTGCGTACGGCCTAGTACATCACTGGGGCCAAGCTCCCTGGCTACCAGGCAGTGTCAGAGGAAGGCTCTAAAAATGGTCAAAGACTCCAGCCACCCAAGTCATAGACTGTTCTCTCTACCGCATTGCAAGCAGTACCAATACACCAAGTCTGGAACCAACATGACCCTGAACAGCTTCTAAATCTTACTAGCAACTGACCGAAATACAGACAAATCGACATTTTTTTTTCTAAATTAGTGCTGTTTGAATTTGATAAAATGCGGGACATAACTGCTTGGTTGTGGGACGCGTGAAAAAGTGCCAAAATACGGGACTTGTCTCGCAAAAGCAGGGAAATGGGGTCACCCTAAAACCCACTGTGAGTACATTAGCTAGCTAGCCCAAAATCACACCCTCTCTCTCTACCCAGCAACAGTTATCTAGCTAACTAGTTGCTCTATAGTAGCTGACCAAAAATGTTTTCGCAACAGCAGCTACACACAAAGGAGAGGCATCCATTTAGATACCTTAGCAGGCATCTTGTAGGATGTGGGACAGACGACGGTTTTCAGTGTCTCGAACAAGGTGGCTAGGTTGGCTCGGTGTCGGGCCTGCAGAGCCCGCCTTCTCTCCTTCTGATGCTCCTCGATGTCCCGCTTCCTCCGGGGACCCGCACAGCCTCGACTGGACATCCTCCTGATGGATGGTAAACGCGACACCACACTGGTTAACCGAGTTGTTCCTCTTCCCCATTGTTTGGGTTATAACGGGTTTCAAAAAGATGGCTACCTAGCAACCCGATGGCTGACGTTAACGTTAGGCGCTGATGATTAGCTAGCTAATGCCGCTAGCTAGCAAACGTTTTAGCTACTGTTAGCTACTTGTTATGTTGCTTTCTTACCTTTGAAATCCTTTAGAAATGTCTGTTAGCAAACTGGCAAACGTTTTCTGTTCATGTAATGGCAAATAATCTTGTGTAATGATTTTTCATGCAGGATGTAGCCAAAGTGATGAAGCTACATGAACCGTCCAAACACCAGGCCGTATTGAGATCCAGCAGGCGGCAGCGGTCGGTCTAGTCGTCGTCTTCAGGTGAAGGTTGGAAACGTCTTCATCAGGTGGATAACTTTGCCAGCTAGCGACGTTGTTCGTGATAGCGAAAGTCACACTTTTATTTAAAACGGTACAAAAGCGTGTTTGGTCATATACTTAGCTGATGCAACGTATTTACTTACCGGTATTTTAAAAGTGGTTGATATTTCACCTGAAAAGATATCCGGTCAGGAAGGAGAGAGTAACTTTATTCTGCCCAGCCTGAGCACTGCACAGGTATGTCTTTCACAATTATATCTAAATCAAATGCATTGACTAATTTTCAGAGTTAATATTATAGAGTCAGTCTACACTTTTTACCCTAAATAACCTATTGTTACTGTATTATCACCAAGGCCCTAGACCCTTTACTATAGGGCTTATAATAAAGACTGCTTTACCAAGGCCCTAGACCCTTTACTATAGGGCTTATAATAAAGACTGCTTTACCAAGGCCCTAGACCCTTTACTATAGGGCTTATAATAAAGACTGCTTTACCAAGGCCCTAGACCCTTTACTATAGGGCTTATAATAAAGACTGCTTTATCAAGGCCCTAGACCCTTTACTATAGGGCTTATAATAAAGACTGCTTTATCAAGGCCCTAGACCCTTTACTATATGGCTTATAATAAAGACTGCTTTATCAAGGCCCTAGACCCTTTACTATAGGGCTTATAATAAAGACTGCTTTACCAAGGCCCTAGACCCTTTACTATAGGGCTTATAATAAAGACTGCTTTATCAAGGCCCTAGACCCTTTACTATAGGGCTTATAATAAAGACTGCTTTACCAAGGCCCTAGACCCTTTACTATAGGGCTTATAATAAAGACTGCTTTACCAAGGCCCTAGACCCTTTACTATATGGCTTATAATAAAGACTGCTTTATCAAGGCCCTAGACCCTTTACTATAGGGCTTATAATAAAGACTGCTTTATCAAGGCCCTAGACCCTTTACTATAGGGCTTATAATAAAGACTGCTTCGAATGAGAAAAGCAGACAGTTTTGAATTCTCCATTGAGATTCCAATGATTTAGTATGACGGCTTATGCTTCAGAAACAAATATCCAAACATGATAGTGTTTGGTTGGTAGTGCCACAAAATCTCTAGTAGTCCTTCCTCTTTCCATGCCATCCATATGGAACGGTGGTAAATGTCGCCACCCAGAGGCAGCTGAGACACATGTATTTATAACGTCAATGGTCTTTTCTCAAATAGATTTGCTCAACTCCTGCGTCCTCTCTCGACCTCTCTTTTGAAAAAAAAAGGTCAAAGGTAATCGAGGAGAGGCGGCGAGGAGAGTGGACGTGGATGAAACTGTGCTTGTATGAAATGAGAAGCTCCTTCTTCACTCGCACGTCATCAGGCAAATGACGTTTACAGGGCTGGATCCCAAAATAAATGCATAAAGTGATCAAAACAAATGAAGTTAGTTGTGCAAGAAATTTTCTATGTTAAAGGATAAGTAGCATATGGTTTTTAAATGTGAGCACGCTTTTCTTCTCTGACAATACAACAGCTGAATGAAAAGGGGGTGTGGCAGATATCAAAACTCTTCCTGGTAGGATACACTCGTGCTTCCTTTGCCAAAAGGAGGCTATGGAGGAGGGGAGGGCCGTCTTCTGTTTACCTACTAATGAATGGACACACTGCTCGACCACTCCACCACTTATCGGTTTCCGGGTCACGGAGGAGAGAGAGGACGGAGGAGAGAGAGGACGGAGGAGAGAGGGGACGGAGGAGAGAGAGGACGGAGGAGAGAGGGGACGGAGGAGAGAGGGGACGGAGGAGAGAGGGGACGGAGGAGAGAGAGGACGGAGGAGAGAGGGGACGGAGGAGAGAGAGGACGGAGGAGAGAGGACGGGGGACTGACTTTTTCCCAAATGAGAAATGTCCATGTAGCAGCATTCAATCAACAACAAAACAACCACATCTTGATTTATTTCAGTTTATTCCACAACTCTTATGATCTTCTGAAGATATCAACAATTTAACAAATAGGATTTTCGAATAAAAACACAATGTAACATTTAAAGGGACGAGGTTTAAACTGAAACACTTAAACCAGTTAAACATACAGAGAAACATGACTTTTGGCTTCAAACCAGTTTGGCAGCTTTGTTTTAGGAGGAACATCTTAACAAAGGTACTGGATGGATGGAGATCAGGCTGTGTGCCAAATGGCACCCTATTCCCTATATAGTGCACTACTTTAGACCAGAGAATGGCACCCTATTCCCTATATAGTGCACTACTTTAGACCAGAGAATGACACCCTATTCCCTTTATAGTGCACTACTTTAGACCAGAGAATGGCACCCTATTCCCTATATAGTGCACTACTTTTGACCAGAGCCCTACTGGTCAAAGTAAATCCCAGTGTACACTACTTTTGGCACTATGGGCCCTGGTCAAAAGTAGTGCACTACATAGGAAATAGGGTGCCATTAGAGACGCATAGAGATGGAGGTTGCTCCACACACAGACATAAGGTTAATCCATTCTCACAGACAGACAGAGAGATAGAGACAGCGTTCTCTACTAGCGGATTGGGACAGGACGGCTGGCTGGCTCACAGGGAGAACACTACCCTACTAGCGGATTGGGACAGGACGGCTGGCTGGCTCACAGGGAGAACACTACCCTACTAGCGGATTGGGACAGGACGGCTGGCTGGCTCTCAGGGAGAACACTACCTCAGTGACAGTTGGTGTTACACTTGTGGAATTCAATTTGAATAGAGACAAGCAGATGTTAAGTCCGGTACTACGCAGCACCCTTAAATACAACGTGTACCTTCATTTGGAGGTGCTCAGCATCTCTTCTCCCCCTAACAATGGCATTATGGCTTACGGGATCATAGACGCTTAACACCTCTGGCCTGGGTGGAGATGGGGAAGGAAGGTTGTAGAGACAATGGCATTATGGCTTACGGGATCATAGACGCTTAACACCTCTGGCCTGGGTGGAGATGGGGAAGGAAGGTTGTAGAGCCATATTCAATCAACCCTTCCGCACAGGAATATTTACTCAGTTGCGATTCACTGTGTATTAGTACTTTGTTTGTACTATGTTATTACTATATGCTAGTACCAAGTACTGGACCGCAGAGAAGCCTGTTCCTCTGAAGATATGGTACTGAGTAAATACTGCAATGCGGGTTGATTTTTCAATTCAGCCAAAGTGTGCTTCTGAGACTCATTCATTGGACGATTGATGGATTTATCAATTGATTGATTTGAGTGTTGTGGTTTTTGAACGATCAAATGGACGGTGTCTGGCGAATGTATGAAAATGTATGCACTCACTTAACCGTAAATCGCTCTGGATAAGAGCGTCTGCTAAATGACTAAAATGCAAAGGTTCCTGTGGTTATTTATAGTATAGATTGATCTGACTGAGGTGCAGTATGGAGCGGGATGGACTATGGATATCTATGGGTATGGACTATGGATATCTATGGGTATGGACTATGGATATCTATGGGGATGGACTATGGATATCTATGGGGATGGACTATGGATATCTATGGGGATGGACTATGGATATCTATGGGGATGGACTATGGATATCTATGGGGATGGACTATGGATATCTATGGGGATGGACTATGGATATCTATGGGGATGGACTATGGATATCTATGGGGATGGACTATGGATATCTATGGGTATGGACTATGGATATCTATGGGTATGGACTATGGATATCTATGGGGATGGACTATGGATATCTATGGGGATGGACTATGGATATCTATGGGGATGGACTATGGATATCTATGGGGATGGACTATGGATATCTATGGGGATGGACTATGGATTGCTAATTTGATGGGCACCAGTGGGATTAAATCGCTAAGGAATAAGGCTGGTTAACATCAGGCCCCCAGTCTGCACTGTACAAGGATAGCAGCTTAAAGGGTATTACAGGTGTCACAACTCAACACTGCTGAAACAGTCTATCTGGAAACCTTCATTCAGATCAAACACGCACTCACACACACACACACACACACACACTCACACTCACACACACACACGCACGCACTCACACACACACACACACACACTCACACACTCACACACACACACACACCTCATAATGCCTTGATATGCAGGAATAAGTACAACATTACTTGATGCTCTGCAAGAAGAACAGGCCACAGGAAGGTAGAGAATGGCTAAGTTACTACTTCAGATTTAAATCCTCTGACGTAGAGAATGGCTAAATTACTACTTCAGATTTAAATCCCCTGACGTAGAGAATGGCTAAGTTACTACTTCAGATTTAAATCCCCTGACGTAGAGAATGGCTAAATTACTACTTCAGATTTAAATCCCCTGACGTAGAGAATGGCTAAGTTACTACTTCAGATTTAAATCCCCTGACGTAGAGAATGGCTAAGTTACTACTTCAGATTTAAATCCCCTGACGTAGAAACCAACGGATCGTCCATCGCCCTTTTTTTTAGGGAAATTACCAGAGGTGGTCAGACATCACAAAACAGTATTTTCTGTTGGGGACGTCGGTGTGTTCCTGACTCCCCTTGACTTGCACTATATCTGAGATAGACTATAGCTTTGGCCCTGATTTACACTAGTCATATTTTGTATTTTGTAGTGCAGTTACATTTTCTTTTGATATAAATGATATGTCCAGTGGAGCACATGATCATTTAAGAAAAATAGAAATCAGGAGAGAGAAAAAAGAAAAAAAACAGCATTACAAAAATAAACAAAATTAATCAAGTTCTACTTCAACGTGACAATTTCACACCAAATATATTCGTATGGATGGACTGACTGGTATTGAACATATAGGGATTCCTCCTTCCAATATGAAGCAAACCACTAACACAAGTTTTTTTTTTTTTTGAAATGTTTCAAAACACACGTTTAGGACTTCAGAATGATGATTAAAGGGTGGCATGCCCTGTTAAGAGTTTAGTTGAGTTGAGTGTTTCTCCCGAGACGGAACAGTCCGATCCCAAGCCACCAACAACAGCAGACGTCAGTACTGTAGGGTAGTAGGGTAGTAGTTAGTAGTCAGTTGGCTTTATCCTACATTTGGGACGCATCCAGTTGTCCATGGGGGCAGGACAGCACTGTAGATGGACACGGGGCTTTGAGCTGCATCTTGTAGCAGAGTTCCACAAAATAAACCATCAGAAAACAATATGTATGTGATGGAGTTGGTTGAAGGCACAGGTTTCCAGAAGGGCGTTGGTCGGGTCAGATGCTTGGGCGTCTGTCTGTCTGTCCTGATCAGAAGGGCGGTGGTTGGGTCAGATGCTTGGTCGTCTGTCTGTCTGTCCTGATCAGAAGGGCGGTGGTTGGGTCAGATGCTTGGGCGTCTGTCTGCCTGTCCTGATCCCATACTGCTGTAGCAGAATAAATGGTTGTCTGTCTGTCTGTCCAGGTCGAGAGGAGCCTTCTTGGCTGTCCTGATGTGGGGATCCTGGACTGCCTCTGTTAGGACGAGAGAGAGAGAGAGAGAGAGATTACTGATAGTTATCAGATAGATGGTCAGACACAGTATATTTCACATAGATATTGTTTGTGGTCGTCTGCTGCAATAGCCCATCCATGACAAGGACCGACGAGTTGTGTGTTCCGAGATTGTATTGTGCCGTCATTTTCCTGTTTGTGGCCCGCCTGTTAGCTTGCACCATTCTTGCCATTCTCCTTGGACATCTCATCCCCAGCGCTATATCATCCCCAGCCCTATATCATCCCCTATATCATCCCCAGCCCTATATCATCCCCAGCCCTATATCATCCCCTATATCATCCCCAGCCCTATATCATCCCAGCCCTATATCATCCCCAGCCCTATATCATCCCCTATATCATCCCCAGCCCTATATCATCCCAGCCCTATATCATCCCAGCCCTATATCATCCCCAGCCCTATATCATCCCCAGCCCTATATCATCCCCAGCCCTATATCATCCCCAGCCCTATATCATCCCCAGTCCTATATCATCCCAGCCCTATATCATCCCCAGCCCTATATCATCCCCAGCCCTATATCATCCCCAGCCCCAGCCCTATATCATCCCAGCCCTATATCATCCCAGCCCTATATCATCCCCAGCCCTATATCATCCCCAGTCCTATATCATCCCAGTCCTATATCATCCCCAGCCCTATATCATCCCAGCCCTATATCATCCCAGCCCTATATCATCCCAGTCCTGTATCATCCCCAGCCCTATATCATCCCCAGCCCTATATCATCCCCAGCCCTATATCATCCCCAGCCCTATATCATCCCAGCCCTATATCATCCCCAGTCCTATATCATCCCAGTCCTATATCATCCCAGCCCTATATCATCCCAGTCCTATATCATCCCAGTCCTATATCATCCCAGCCCTATATCATCCCCAGTCCTATATCATCCCAGCCCTATATCATCCCAGCCCTATATCATCCCAGCCCTATTTACATTTACATTTTACATTTAAGTCATTTAGCAGACGCTCTTATCCAGAGCGACTTACAGTTTTTTAGTGAATACATATATATATATTTTTTTATTTTTTTTATACTGCCCCCCCCGTGGGAATCAAACCCACAACCCTGGCGTTGCAAACGCCATGCTCTGTCAACTGAGCTACATCCCTGCCGGCCATTCCCTCCCCTACCCTGGACGACGCTGGGCCAATTGTGCGCCGCCCATGAGTCTCCCGGTCGCGGCCGGCTGCGACAGAGCCTGGATTCGAACCAGGATCTCTAGTGGCACAGTTAGCACTGCGATGCAGTGCCTTAGACCACTGTGCCACTCAGGAGTATATCATCCCCAGCCCTATATCATCCCAGCCCTATATCATCCCAGCCCTATATCATCCCCAGCCCTATATCATCCCAGTCCTATATCATCCCCAGCCCTATATCATCCCCAGCCCTATATCATCCCAGCCCCAGCCCTATATCATCCCAGCCCTACATCATCCCAGCCCTATATCATCCCCAGCCCTATATCATCCCCAGCCCTATATCATCCCATCCCTATATGATCCCAGCCCTATATCATCCCCAGCCCTATATCATCCCCAGCCCTATATCATCCCAGCCCTATATCATCCCAGCCTATATCACCCCAGCCCTATATCATCCCCAGCCCTATATCATCCCCATCCCTAGATCATCCCCAGCCCTAGATCATCCCCAGCCCTATATCATCCCCAGCCCTATATCATCCCCAGCCCTATATCATCCCAGCCCTATATCATCCCCAGCCCTATATCATCCCCAGCCCTATATCATCCCAGCCCTATATCATCCCCAGCCCTATATCATCCCCATCCCTATATCATCCCCAGCCCTATATCATCCCCAGTCCTATTTCATCCCAGCCCTATCATCCCAGCCCTATATCATCCCAGCCCTATATCATCCCCAGCCCTATATCATCCCCAGTCCTATATCATCCCCAGCTCTATATCATCCCCAGCCCTATATCATCCCAGCCCTATATCATCCCCAGCCCTATATCATCCCCAGCCCTATATCATCCCAGCCCTATATCATCCCAGCCTATATCACCCCCAGCCCTATATCATCCCTGCCCCAGCCCTATATCATCCCCAGCCCTATATCATCCCCAGCCCTATATCATCCCAGTCCTATATCATCCCCAGCCCTATATCATCCCCAGCACTATATCATCCCCAGCCCTATATCATCCCCAGCCCTATATCATCCCCAGCCCTATATCATCCCAGCCTATATCATCCCCAGCCCTATATCATCCCAGCCTATATCATCCCCAGCCCTATATCATCCCCAGCCCTATATCATCCCTGCCCCAGCCCTATATCATCCCCAGCCCTATATCATCCCCAGCCCTATATCATCCCTGCCCCAGCCCTATATCATCCCCAGCCCTATATCATCCCCAGCACTATATCATCCCCAGTCCTATATCATCCCAGCCTATATTATCCCCAGCCCTATATCATCCCTGCCCCAGCCCTATATCATCCCCAGCCCTATATCATCCCCAGCACTATATCATCCCAGCCCTATATCATCCCAGCCCTATATCATCCCAGCCCTATATCAGGCCCAGCCCTATATCAGGCCCAGCTCTATATCATCCCCAGCCCTATATCATCCCAGCCCTATATCATCCCAGCCCTATATCATCCCCAGCCCTATATCATCCCCAGTCCTATATCATCCCAGCCCTATATCATCCCAGCCCTATCATCCCAGCCCTATATCATCCCCAGCCCTATATCATCCCAGCCCTATATCATCCCAGCCCTATATCATCCCCAGCCCTATATCATCCCCAGCCCTATATCATCCCAGCCCTATATCATCCCAGCCCTATATCATCCCCAGCCCTATATCATCCCAGCCCTATATCATCCCCAGCCCTATATCATCCCAGCCCTATATCATCCCAGCCCTATATCATCCCCAGCCCTATATCATCCCAGCCCTATATCATCCCCAGCCCTATATCATCCCAGCCCTATATCATCCCCAGCCCTATATCATCCCCAGCCCTATATCATCCCTGCCCCAGCCCTATATCATCCCCAGCCCTATATCATCCCCAGCCCTATATCATCCCTGCCCCAGCCCTATATCATCCCCAGCCCTATATCATCCCCAGCACTATATCATCCCCAGTCCTATATCATCCCAGCCTATATCATCCCCAGCCCTATATCATCCCTGCCCCAGCCCTATATCATCCCCAGCCCTATATCATCCCCAGCCCTATATCATCCCCAGCACTATATCATCCCAGCCCTATATCATCCCAGCCCTATATCATCCCAGCCCTATATCAGGCCCAGCCCTATATCAGGCCCAGCTCTATATCATCCCCAGCCCTATATCATCCCAGCCCTATATCATCCCAGCCCTATATCATCCCCAGCCCTATATCATCCCCAGTCCTATATCATCCCAGCCCTATATCATCCCAGCCCTATATCATCCCCAGCCCTATATCATCCCAGCCCTATATCATCCCAGCCCTATATCATCCCCAGCCCTATATCATCCCCAGCCCTATATCATCCCAGCCCTATATCATCCCAGCCCTATATCATCCCCAGCCCTATATCATCCCAGCCCTATATCATCCCCAGCCCTATATCATCCCAGCCCTATATCATCCCAGTCCTATATCAGGCCCAGCCATAGGCTAGCCCCAGCCTGATGCCCCAGCCCCACACAGCCCAGACTAGCCCCAGCCCTATACCCCAGCCCCACACAGCCCAGACTAGCCCCAGCCCTATACCCCAGCCCCACACAGCCCAGGCTAGCCCCAGCCCTATACCCCAGCCCCACACAGCCCAGGCTAGCCCCAGCCCTATAACCCAGCCCCACACAGCCCTAGACTAGTCCCACCCCTATAACCCAGCCCCACACAGCCCTAGACTAGCCCCAGCCCTATACCCCAGCCCCACACAGCCCAAGGCTATCCCCAGTCCTATACCCCAGCCCCAGCTCCTGTAGTTATTAATCATTTCATGGTCTTAGGCATTAAGTTGGATCAGTGTAATCCACTCCAAAGCAGCATATGCAGCGGAGCCCGGATCAAATCCCTCCACCATGCAGGACACCGTTCTACTGTCCTCTCTCCCCTAAAAGCACTTGCCAATAAATCCCCTCCTCACACAGCAGAACAAAGCTACCACTCTCCACATGTCATCTCCTTTATGTCCTGTATATATGTGCTGCTGCTGCACTCCTCCCTCCTTTTACAGCTACAAGTCCCAGGCAGCACAACACCAGAGTATCTGTGTCCCAAATGGTACCTTATAGGCCCTGGTCTAAAGTAGTGCACTACATAGGGAATAGGGTGCCATTTGGGAGTAAACCCAGGGCCTTTAGAGCCCCATCTGGTCTGGGATGATCAGAATGGCTACCCCTTGAGAGAGAGAGAGAGACAGAGACAGAGACAGAGAAAGAGAGAGAGAGAGAGAGAGAGTGAGAGAGAGAGAGAGAGAGAGACAGAGAGAGATAGGGAGAGAGAGAGAGAGAGAGGAAGAGAGAGAGAGAGAGACAGAGAGAGAGAGAGAGAGAGAGAGAGAGGGAGAGAGAGAGACAGAGAGGGGAGAGAGAGAGAGGGGGAGAGAGAGAGAGAGGGAGAGAGAGAGACAGAGAGGGGAGAGAGAGAGAGGGGGAGAGAGAGAGAGAGGGAGAGAGAGAGACAGAGAGGGGAGAGAGAGAGAGGGGGAGAGAGAGAGTGAGAGGAGCTGTGTGATGCTTCTCATCTCTATCTCTACCTTCTGTTCTCTCTCTCCTCTTCTCCTCTCTTCTCTCAGGTCAGTGAGCCAGGAGAAAGCAGGCCTCACTCTGTCACATCTCTTTAGAATGATGAATGATGCCCTTAGCCTGCCATTAGCTTTATTATTATCTCCTGTATTTAGCCTGCCATTAGCTTTATTATTAGTTCCTGTATTTAGCCTGCCATTAGCTTTATTATTATCTCCTGTATTTAGCCTGCCATTAGCTTTATTATTAGTTCCTGTATTTAGCCTGCCATTAGCTTTATTATTATCTCCTGTATTTAGCCTGCCATTAGCTTTATTATTATCTCCTGTATTTAGCCTGCCATTAGCTTTATTATTAGTTCCTGTATTTAGCCTGCCATTAGCTTTATTATTATCTCCTGTATTTAGCCTGCCATTAGCTTTATTATTAGTTCCTGTATTTAGCCTGCCATTAGCTTTATTATTATCTCCTGTATTTAGCCTGCCATTAGCTTTATTATTATCTCCTGTATTTAGCCTGCCATTAGCTTTATTATTATATCCTGTATTTAGCCTGCCGTTAGCTTTATTATTATCTCCTGTATTTAGCCTGCCGTTAGCTTTATTATTATCTCCTGTATTTAGCCTGCCATTAGCTTTATTATTATCTCCTGTATTTAGCCTGCCATTAGCTTTATTATTATCTCCTGTATTTAGCCTGCCATTAGCTTTATTATTATCTCCTGTATTTAGCCTGCCATTAGCTTTATTATTATCTCCTGTATTTAGCCTGCCATTAGCTTTATTATTATCTCCTGTATTTAGCCTGCCATTAGCTTTATTATTATCTCCTGTATTTAGCCTGCCGTTAGCTTTATTATTATCTCCTGTATTTAGCCTGCCATTAGCTTTATTATTAGTTCCTGTATTTAGCCTGCCATTAGCTTTATTATTATATCCTGTATTTAGCCTGCCGTTAGCTTTATTATTATCTCCTGTATTTAGCCTGCCATTAGCTTTATTATTATCTCCTGTATTTAGCCTGCCATTAGCTTTATTATTATCTCCTGTATTTAGCCTGCCATTAGCTTTATTATTATCTCCTGTATTTAGCCTGACATTAGCTTTATTATTATCTCCTGTATTTAGCCTGCCATTAGCTTTATTATTAGTTCCTGTATTTAGCCTGCCATTAGCTTTATTATTATCTCCTGTATTTAGCCTGCCATTAGCTTTATTATTAGTTCCTGTATTTAGCCTGCCATTAGCTTTATTATTATCTCCTGTATTTAGCCTGCCATTAGCTTTATTATTATCTCCTGTATTTAGCCTGCCATTAGCTTTATTATTATATCCTGTATTTAGCCTGCCGTTAGCTTTATTATTATCTCCTGTATTTAGCCTGCCGTTAGCTTTATTATTATCTCCTGTATTTAGCCTGCCATTAGCTTTATTATTATCTCCTGTATTTAGCCTGCCATTAGCTTTATTATTATCTCCTGTATTTAGCCTGCCATTAGCTTTATTATTATCTCCTGTATTTAGCCTGGCATTAGCTTTATTATTATCTCCTGTATTTAGCCTGCCATTAGCTTTATTATTATCTCCTGTATTTAGCCTGCCATTAGCTTTATTATTATCTCCTGTATTTAGCCTGCCGTTAGCTTTATTATTATCTCCTGTATTTAGCCTGCCATTAGCTTTATTATTAGTTCCTGTATTTAGCCTGCCATTAGCTTTATTATTATATCCTGTATTTAGCCTGCCGTTAGCTTTATTATTATCTCCTGTATTTAGCCTGCCATTAGCTTTATTATTATCTCCTGTATTTAGCCTGCCATTAGCTTTATTATTATCTCCTGTATTTAGCCTGCCATTAGCTTTATTATTATCTCCTGTATTTAGCCTGCCATTAGCTTTATTATTATCTCCTGTATTTAGCCTGCCGTTAGCTTTATTATCATATCCTGTATTTAGCCTGCCATTAGCTTTATTATTATCTCCTGTATTTAGCCTGCCATTAGCTTTATTATTATCTCCTGTATTTAGCCTGCCATTAGCTTTATTATTAGTTCCTGTATTTAGCCTGCCATTAGCTTTATTATTATCTCCTGTATTTAGCCTGCCATTAGCTTTATTATTATCTCCTGTATTTAGCCTGCCATTAGCATTATTATTATCTCCTGTATTTAGCCTGCCATTAGCTTTATTATTAGTTCCTGTATTTAGCCTGCCATTAGCTTTATTATTATCTCCTGTATTTAGCCTGCCATTAGCTTTATTATTATCTCCTGTATTTAGCCTGCCATTAGCTTTATTATTAGTTCCTGTATTTAGCCTGCCATTAGCTTTATTATTATCTCCTGTATTTAGCCTGCCATTAGCTTTATTATTATCTCCTGTATTTAGCCTGCCATTAGCTTTATTATTATCTCCTGTATTTAGCCTGCCATTAGCTTTATTATTATCTCCTGTATTTAGCCTGCCATTAGCTTTATTATTAGTTCCTGTATTTAGCCTGCCATTAGCTTTATTATTATCTCCTGTATTTAGCCTGCCATTAGCTTTATTATTATCTCCTGTATTTAGCCTGCCATTAGCTTTATTATTATATCCTGTATTTAGCCTGCCGTTAGCTTTATTATTATCTCCTGTATTTAGCCTGCCGTTAGCTTTATTATTATCTCCTGTATTTAGCCTGCCATTAGCTTTATTATTATCTCCTGTATTTAGCCTGCCATTAGCTTTATTATTATCTCCTGTATTTAGCCTGCCATTAGCTTTATTATTATCTCCTGTATTTAGCCTGCCATTAGCTTTATTATTAGTTCCTGTATTTAGCCTGCCATTAGCTTTATTATTATCTCCTGTATTTAGCCTGCCATTAGCTTTATTATTAGTTGCTGTATTTAGCCTGCCATTAGCTTTATTATTATCTCCTGTATTTAGCCTGTCATTAGCTTTATTATTATCTCCTGTATTTAGCCTGCCATTAGCTTTATTATTATATCCTGTATTTAGCCTGCCGTTAGCTTTATTATTATCTCCTGTATTTAGCCTGCCGTTAGCTTTATTATTATCTCCTGTATTTAGCCTGCCGTTAGCTTTATTATTATCTCCTGTATTTAGCCTGCCATTAGCTTTATTATTATCTCCTGTATTTAGCCTGCCATTAGCTTTATTATTATCTCCTGTATTTAGCCTGCCATTAGCTTTATTATTATCTCCTGTATTTAGCCTGCCATTAGCTTTATTATTATCTCCTGTATTTAGCCTGCCATTAGCTTTATTATTATCTCCTGTATTTAGCCTGCCATTAGCTTTATTATTATCTCCTGTATTTAGCCTGCCGTTAGCTTTATTATTATCTCCTGTATTTAGCCTGCCGTTAGCTTTATTATTAGTTCCTGTATTTAGCCTGCCATTAGCTTTATTATTATATCCTGTATTTAGCCTGCCGTTAGCTTTATTATTATCTCCTGTATTTAGCCTGCCATTAGCTTTATTATTATCTCCTGTATTTAGCCTGCCATTAGCTTTATTATTATATCCTGTATTTAGCCTGCCGTTAGCTTTATTATTATCTCCTGTATTTAGCCTGCCATTAGCTTTATTATTATCTCCTGTATTTAGCCTGCCATTAGCTTTATTATTATCTCCTGTATTTAGCCTGCCATTAGCTTTATTATTATCTCCTGTATTTAGCCTGACATTAGCTTTATTATTATCTCCTGTATTTAGCCTGCCATTAGCTTTATTATTATCTCCTGTATTTAGCCTGCCGTTAGCTTTATTATTATATCCTGTATTTAGCCTGCCGTTAGCTTTATTATTATCTCCTGTATTTAGCCTGCCGTTAGCTTTATTATTAGTTCCTGTATTTAGCCTTTCATTAGCTTTATTATTATCTCCTGTATTTAGCCTGCCATTAGCTTTATTATTATCTCCTGTATTTAGCCTGCCATTAGCTTTATTATTATCTCCTGTATTTAGCATGCCATTAGCTTTATTATTATCTCCTGTATTTAGCCTGCCATTAGCTTTATTATTATCTCCTGTATTTAGCCTGCCATTAGCTTTATTATTATCTCCTGTATTTAGCCT
>NW_028158835.1:2500-10000 GCF_964263955.1 Coregonus lavaretus | reverse complement strand
GAGGGAATGGCCGGCAGGGATGTAGCTCAGTTGGTATAGCATGGTGTTTGCAACGCCAGGGTTGTGGGTTCGATTCCCACGGGGGGCCAGTATGAAAAAATAAAATAATACTAATAATAATGTATGCACTCACTAACTGTATGTCGCTCTGGATAAGAGCGTCTGCTAAATGACTACAATGTAAAAGATGTAATTACTATGAGCCGTCCTCCCCTCAGCAGCCTCCACTGACAGGAGTCTAGTCAGGGTGTTTCTAGAAGGCCAGTAGGTGTGATGGGGATGGTGTTGGATGGTGTTGGATGGTGTTAGATGGTGTTGGATGGTGTTGGATGGTGTTGGATGGTGTTGGATGGTGTTGGATGGTGCCCGGCGTGTATGCGGACGCTATCATTCTGTTTCCATGTCGTCACGACGATAACGGCTGGATCTCAAATGGCACCCTATTCCCTACGTAGTGCACTACTTTAGACCAGGCGGCCATTTGGGACGCGGGCAATGTTCCACATGGCTTCAGCCTGCTCGTCATCGGCTTCATCAAGCTTCAGCCCGTCACTGGAACATTCTGGAAGACCCCTCTCCTCTCTGAGCTGTCTGTATTCAGATTAAATCGTTGCCATTTGGGAGCTGTGGCGAACCAGACCGATTCCCTTCTGGACTGTTTTAAACATTTAATGTATCATACATACATTGAATGATGCAAAGCTAATTAACTGCAGCTTTATGCTATACTGTGTATCCAGACCCAGAGGGATATCATACATGTTACAGACATGTCCTCAGACATACATGTGTAGATTTACATGTTAGTCATTTAGCAGACGCTCTTATCCAGAGCGACATACAGTTAGTGAGTGCATTCATTATTTTTTTAAATATATTTTTTTCATACTGGCCCCCCGTGGGAATCGAACCCACAACCCTGGCGTTGCAAACGCCATGCTCTACCAACTGAGCTACATCCCTGCCGGCCATTCCCTCCCCTACCCTGGACGACGCTGGGCCAATTGTGCGCCGCTACGAGCCTGGATTCGAACCAGGATCTCTAGTGGCACAGCCTCGCAGCCTTAGACCACTGCGCCACTCGGGAGATATGTGCTGTTCGCCGTATGAATCATTATTAGGCCATGGCGATAGTGTTGAAATGATGAGCTGTGGTGGAATGATGGCTGCTTGAATTACTACATCTGATCAATGCTCCATCCCAAATGGCATCCCTATTCCATAGACAGTGCACTACTGGGTCCTGGTCAATAGTACTGCACTGTATAAGGAATATGTCTCTCTCTCTCTCTGATGAAGTGTCTCTCTGTGGGTGTGATCTACATCCCTTAAGCCGGTGTGTAGGCCAGGTGTAGGCCAGGTGTAGGCCAGGTGTAGGCCAGGTTGCATTAGCAGTGATAGTAACAGTAAGGTATTGTGAAGACTCTTGATGTCTGGATTGAGCATCAAAAAGCATGTGTTCAAGCTAACAACAACAGCAGCAGCACCCTGCAGAGATTCAAACATAGAAATACAATTACTAGAGTAATCAGTTCTCAGAGCATTTTTCTCTTCCCGGCACCGCCGGTCTCATCTGCCGCCTCCTCTGTCTCCTCCTGTCTCCTGTCTCTTCCTGTCTCCTCCTGACTCCTGTCTCCTCATGTCTCCTCCTGACTCCTGTCTCCTCCTGACTCCTGTCTCCTCCTGTCTCCCGTCTCCTCCTGACTCCTGTCTCCTCCTGTCTCCTGTCTCTTCCTGTCTCCTGTCTCCTCATGTCTCCTCCTGACTCCTGTCTCCTCCTCTCTCCTCCTGACTCCCATCTCCTCCTGACTCCCGTCTCGTCCTGACTCCCGTCTCGTCCTGACTCCCGTCTCCTCCTGACTCCCGTCTCCTCCTGACTCCTCCTGACTCCTGTCTCCTCCTGTCTCCTCCTGACTCCTCCTGTCTCCTCCTGACTCCTGTCTCCTCCTGACTCCTGTCTCCTCCTGTCTCCTCCTGACTTCTGTCTCCTCCTGTCTCCTGTCTCCTCCTGTCTCCTGTCTCCTCCTGACTCCTGTCTCCTCCTGTCTCCTCCTGTCTCCTGTCCCCTCATGTCTCCTCCTGACTCCTGTCTCCTCCTGTCTCCTCCTGTCCCCTCATGTCTCCTCCTGTCTCCTCATGTCTCCTCCTGTCTCCTCCTGACTCCTGTCTCCTCCTGTCTCTTTCCTGTCTCCTCCTGACTTCTGTCTCCTCCTGTCTCCTCCTGTCTCCTCCTGACTCCTCCTGTCTCCTGTCTCCTCCTGTCTCCTCCTGACTCCTGTCTCCTCCTGTCTCCTCCTGACTCCTGTCTCCTCCTGTCTCCTCCTGTTTCCTGTCCCCTCATGTCTCCTCCTGACTCCTGTCTCCTCCTGTCTCCTCCTGACTCCTGTCTCCTCCTGTCTCCTCCTGACTCCTGTCTCCTCCTGTCTCCTCCTGTCCCCTCATGTCTCCTCCTGTCTCCTACTGTCTCCTGTCTCCTCCTGTCTTCTCCTGTCTCCTGTCCCCTCATGTCTCCTCCTGTCTCCTCCTGACTCCTTCTGACTAGCACCACCAGAGCACTCAGCCGTCTGTCTGTCCGACTCTCAGACAAGCACCAGAATCCAGTCTCTAAAAGCATTTCTTTCAACCCTAACCACAGAGTACTGCTGCCTTTCTTTAACCTAGCCCCATCCATTCAACCCTAACCACAGAGTACTGCTGCCTTTCTTTAACCTAGCCCCATCCATTCAACCCTAACCACAGAGTACTACCTCCTTTCTTTAACCTAGCCCCATCCATTCAACCCTAACCACAGAGTACTGCTGCCTTTCTTTAACCTAGCCCCATCCATTCAACCCTAACCACAGAGTACTACCGCCTTTCTTTAACCTAGCCCCATCCACCCAGTAGAACACTGTGCATCCCAAACAGCACCCTAGTCCATATATAGTGCACTATCTTTGACCAGGTAGACTCTATGTAGAGAACAGGGTGCCATTTGACTATATGAAGGGTACTAGAGAGATGTCCCGTCTGTCTCACTGTGAAATACAAAAAAAAAAAACTGACAGGGTTTGTATTTTTCCCATGATTCCTGTGACCGTTCTGAAGGTAGACCAGGAGGGATCACAGGGCTCTGCATTAAACTATGTACTTAACAGACACACTAATCCACAGGTCAGTGTGTCTAACAGCTCTGTGTCCACCGTATGGGACTGTATCCTACTCCTATATGTCCACAGGTCAGTCTGTCTAACAGCTCTGTGTCCACCGTATGGGGACTGTATCCTACTCCTATATGTCCACAGGTCAGTCTGTCTAACAGCTCTGTGTCCACCGTATGGGGACGGTATCCTACTCCTATATGTCCACAGGTCAGTCTGTCTAACAGCTCTGTGTCCACCGTATGGGGACTGTATCCTACTCCTATATGTCCACAGGTCAGTCTGTCTAACAGGTCTGTGTCCACCGTATGGGGACCGTATTCTACTCCTATATGTCCACAGGTCAGTCTGTCTAACAGCTCTGTGTCCACCGTATGGGGACTGTATCCTACTCCTATATGTCCACAGGTCAGTCTGTCTAACAGCTCTGTGTCCACCGTATGGGGACTGTATCCTACTCCTATATGTCCACAGGTCAGTCTGTCTAACAGCTCTGTGTCCACCGTATGGGGACTGTATCCTACTCCTATATGTCCACAGGTCAGTCTGTCTAGCAGGTCTGTGTCCACCGTATGGGGACTGTATCCTACTCCTATATGTCCACAGGTCAGTCTGTCTAACAGGTCTGTGTCCACCGTATGGGGACTGTATCCTACTCCTATATGTCCACAGGTCAGTCTGTCTAACAGCTCTGTGTCCACCGTATGGGGACTGTATCCTACTCCTATATGTCCACAGGTCAGTCAGTCTAACAGCTCTGTGTCCACCGTATGGGAACTGTATCCTACTCCTATGTGTCCAGTATCGGCAGATTTGAGACGTTGCGTTCAGAGAGAGTTCAGATGTGTAAAATAAAGATGACTGTTTTTTTAACCCAGCCTGAGAAGGGTTGGCATGGAGACAGACTGATGAGCAGGATATATATTCTCTTTCCATTTGCTTCTCTCTGGTCTCTTAAATCCACGGTCAACACATCTCGCTCCGGTCTCCCTGTAAGTTATGGATGATTTAATGCGCTGCCAAAAAGAGAGATAAGCATATCTTCTACTGAAGCCTGACACCACGTGCTGCCAAAAAGAGAGATAAGCATATCTTCTACTGAAGCCTGACACCACATGTGCTGCCAAAAAGAGAGATAAGCATATCATCTACTGAAGCCTGATACCACATGTGCTGCCAAAAAGAGAGATAAGCATATCTTCTACTGAAGCCTGATACCACATGTGCTGCCAAAAAGAGAGATAAGCATATCATCTACTGAAGCCTGATACCACATGTGCTGCCAAAAAGAGAGATAAGCATATCATCTACTGAAGCCTGATACCACATGTGCTGCCAAAAAGAGAGATAAGCATATCATCTTCTGAAGCCTGACAGTCGGTTGGATGTCTCTCTAGATGCATTGTGCACATGCATTGGGGTCACAACGGATGCTTTTGTTTTTGGTCTTGTATGGATCGGGGCTTGATGCTTATTTTTGTCCCTTGTGTGTTACTGTAATCAGTATCAATGCTTTTGTCTACGTACCCTGCCTCAGTGACAGGGAACTTGCAATAAAGGAAAGTCATGGTCAAGCACTGGATATTAGCACAACTAGCTAAACTGGGTTGGTGATGGTGCTGTGGAATCAGACTGTTGATTCACTGTGTGTGTGTGTGTGTTGTGTGTGTTGTGTGTGGTGTGTGTTGTGTGTGTGTGGTGTGTGTTGTGGGTTGTGTGTGTGTGTGTGTGTTTGTGTGTGTGTGTGGTGTGTGTTGTGTGTGTGTGTGTGTGTGTGCATGCACCAATGTTTTGATTGTGTGTGTCCCGACCCTACTCCAATAAAGGATTGGAACACATGAAGAAAAAACCAGTCGCTGTGAACATTGATATTGACGAGGCGTTGATCAATACCTTCTGTCGTAGCCCACCCTGTTGTTGGCACAGTCCCCGACTCCACCCCACGTGTCCGTGGAAACCTTGAACTGACAGCGTAGGGATAACTCAGATAGAACGGTAAACAAGGATGTTTCGTCTCGTATTCACACACTGGCTGGAATGTTGTTTTAGCCAAACGGCATCCAGGATCCAAACTACCCTTTTTTCTACTGTACAGTACAGCAGCCCTATAGAGAATCATATTATAGATGGGAACGCTGACATCGCTCTCCAATATCTACAGGGTCTATTTAAGAGCTTGTTGTTGCATCATGGTTTGTACTACAGAGCCATGTCCTAGCTGTAATGCTTCCACAATGGGCGGACAAAACTTTAGGAACACCTGCTCTTTCCATAACATAGACTGTCCAGGTACAAGCTATGATCCCTTATTGATGTCACTTGTTAAATCCACTTCAAATCAGTGTAGATGAAGGGGAGGAGACAGGTGGTTAAAGAAGGATTTTTTTAAAGCCTTGAGACAATTGAGACATGGATTGTGTATGTGTGCCATTCGGAGAGGGTGAATGGGCAAGACAAAATATTTAAGTGCCTTTTGAACGGGGTACGGTAGTAGGTGCCAGGCGCACCGGTATGAGTGTGTCAAGAACTGCAACGCTGCTGGGTTTTTCACACTCAACAGATTCCCGTGTGTATCAAGAACGGTCCCACCACCCAAAGGACATCCAGCCAACGGCAGACCAGTGGTCAAACACAGGTAACTGATGAAAGAGGACAAAGGAGGCTGACAGGAGTTGTTCAGAGCAGACAGACGGGCTACAGTTAGTCAACTGACAGTCCAGTACAACATTGGTGCCCAAAGACCCATAGAATAATGCACAACTCGTCGTACCTTTGACATGAACGGTGTATGGCCGCCGACATCCTCACAGAGTTCCACTTCTTTCAGCAAAAAAAAAACAAGAAACTGCCTGATCCGATGAATCCCGGTTCCTGCTGTTTCACGCTGATGTGAGGACAAGGGTATGGAGAGAACCACATGAGTACATGCAACCCAATAATGCCGCATGTCAGCATTGCAAGCTGGTGTGATGGTGTGATTGATGGTGTGTTTTCATGGCACGCATTGGGCCCCTTGATAAAAGCGGAGCAACGTTTGAATCAGTGGAGCCTGCTTAGTCCAGTAACATTAGGACATCTCTCTGGGGCTCAGTGTAACATAGTCCAGTAACATTAGGACATCTCTCTGGGGCTCAGTCTCTGTTTCTACACTATTGGCTGCTGTATATCTTCTGCATACAGTAGAGCAGGGTTCTTCCATTCCGGTCCTGGAGGGCCGTAAACACCTCTGTTTTTCCATCCTCTCCTTCTAACCAGGGGCTAATTCAGACCTGGGACACCAGGTGAGTGCAATTAACTACCAGGTAGAAATAAAAGAAGCAGAAGTGTTTCGGCCCTCCAGGACCGGAATTGAAGAACCCTGCAGTACAGTATGTGGACATATACCATGTACAGTCTGTGGACGGTCACTTCTACCAGGCCATGAATATCAGAGCTAGAAACACATGCAGCACGCATCATAATGCTCAATGTATTTATTGTGCGTAATTGAATCAGTTTGTTGATGCGTGGCTGATGATGCTGGCGGCACATGGTATCGAACGTGGCTGTCACGGCAACGCAACACACACACACTGCTCAGCTCGCCACACGCCTGAGGCAGGGAAGGCGTTACATCATGACGCAGTCATCCCCCTCGACCATGGATAACTTGACACACACACATACATACATACATACACACACACACACACACACACACACAGATACACACATACACACACACACACAGATACACACACACACACACACACATACACATACATAAACACACACACACACAGATACACACACTCACATACACACACACACATACACATACATAAACACACATATTTTCCCTCCAAGACTATAAATAGCCTACCAATTCAGGGGGTGGTGGCTCACCCCTGCCTCTCTGCCCAGCGTCCTCTCACCCAAATCCCTGCCTGGCTGACGATTGGCTCTCTGGCTCAGGAGTGATTGGCTGAGAGATGATTGAGTCTCTGGCTCAGGAGTGATTGGCTGAGAGATGATTGTGTCTCTGCTGTTTCCCCTGGATGAGGGCTTTGTTTTGTGATCGCTAGACACTGGGGGTTGGGTCTCTGCTGTTTCCCCAGGATGAGGGCTTTGTTTTGTGATCGCTAGACACTGGGGGTTGGGTCTCTGCTGTTTCCCCTGGATGAGGGCTTTGTTTTGTGATCGCTAGACACTGGGGGTTGGGTCTCTGTTGTTTCCCCAGGATGAGGGCTTTGTTTTGTGATCGCTAGACACTGGGGGTTGGGTCTCTGCTGTTTCCCCAGGATGAGGGCTTTGTTTTGTGATCGCTAGACACTGGGGGTTGTACTGTACGAAGCCACGTTACACTGGGGGGCTTCTGTTT
>NW_028158836.1:0-51303 GCF_964263955.1 Coregonus lavaretus | reverse complement strand
TACACTGAGGTATGTAGGACTTGACAAAATAAGGTACAGTCATGATCCCCTCTACACTGAGGTATGGTATGACTTGACATAATAAGGTACAGTCAGGATTCCCTCTACACTGAGGTATGGTAGGAACTTGACATAATAAGGTACAGTCAGGATTCCCCTCTACACTGAGGTATGGTAGGACTTGACATAATTAAGGTACAGTCAGATTCCCCCCTACACTGAGGTATGGTAGGACTTGACATAATAAGTACAGTCAGGATCCCCTCTACACTGAGGTATGGTAGGACTTGACATAATAAGGTACAGTCAGGATTCCCTCTACACTGAGGTATGTAGGACTTGACATAATAAGGTACAGTCAGGATTCCCCTCTACACTGAGGTATGGTAGGACTTGACATAATAAGGTACATGTCAGGATTCCCCTCTACACTGAGGTATGTAGGACTTGACATAATAAGTTACAGTCAGGATTCCCCCTACACTGAGGTATGGTAGACTTGACATAATAAGGTACAGTCAGATTCCCTCTACACTGAGGTATGGTAGGACTTGACATAATAAGGTACAGTCAGGATTCCCCTCTACACTGAGGTATGGTAGGACTGCACTGAGGTATGGTAGGACTTGACATAATAAGGTACAGTCAGGATTCCCTCTACACTGAGGTATGGTAGGACTTGACATAATAAGGTACAGTCAGGATTCCCCTCTACACAGAGGTATGGTAGGACTTGACATAATAAGGTACAGTCAGGATTCCCCTCTACACTGAGGTATGGTAGGACTTGACATAATAAGGTACAGTCAGGATTCCCCCCTACACTGAGGTATGGTAGGACTTGACATAATAAGGTACAGTCAGGATTCCCCCCTACACTGAGGTATGTAGGACTTGACATAATAAGGTACAGTCAGGATTCCCCTCTACACTGAGGTATGGTAGGACTTGACATAATAAGGTAACAGTCAGGATTCCCCTCTACACTGAGGTATGGTAGGACTTGACATAATAAGGTACAGTCAGGATTCCCCTCTACACTGAGGTATGGTAGGACTTGACATAATAAGGTACAGTCAGGATTCCCCTCTACACTGAGGTATGGTAGGACTTGACATAATAAGGTACAGTCAGGATTCCCCTCTACACTGAGGTATGGTAGGACTTGACATAATAAGGTACAGTCAGGATTCCCCCCTACACTGAGGTATGGTAGGACTTGACATAATAAGGTACAGTCAGGATTCCCCTCTACACTGAGGTATGGTAGGACTTGACATAATAAGGTACAGTCAGGATTCCCCTCTACACTGAGGTATGGTAGGACTTGACATAATAAGGTACAGTCAGGATTCCCTCCTACACTGAGGTATGGTAGGACTTGACATAATAAGGTACAGTCAGGATTCCCCTCTACACTGAGGTATGGTAGGACTTGACATAATAAGGTACAGTCAGGATTCCCCCCTACACTGAGGTATGGTAGGACTTGACATAATAAGGACAGTCAGGATTCCCCTCTACACTGAGGTATGGTAGGACTTGACATAATAAGGTACAGTCCGGATTCCCCTCTACACTGAGGTATGGTAGGACTTGACATAATAAGGTACAGTCAGGATTCCCCTCTACACTGAGGTATGGTAGGACTTGACATAATAAGGTACAGTCAGGATTCCCTCTACACTGAGGTATGGTAGGACTTGACATAATAAGGTACAGTCAGGATTCCCCTCTACACTGAGGTATGGTAGGACTTGACATAATAAGGTACAGTCAGGATTCCCCCTCTACACTGAGGTATGGTAGGACTTGACATAATAAGGTACAGTCAGGATTCCCCTCTACACTGAGGTATGGTAGGACTTGACATAATAAGGTACAGTCAGGATTCCCCTCTACACTGAGGTATGGTAGGACTTGACATAATAAGGTACAGTCAGGATTCCCCTCTACACTGAGGTATGGTAGGACTTGACATAATAAGGTACAGTCAGGATTCCCCTCTACACTGAGGTATGGTAGGACTTGACATAATAAGGTACAGTCAGGATTCCCCTCTACACTGAGGTATGGTAGGACTTGACATAATAAGGTACAGTCAGGATTCCCCTCTACACTGAGGTATGGTAGGACTTGACATAATAAGGTACAGTCAGGATTCCCCTCTACACTGAGGTATGGTAGGACTTGACATAATAAGGTACAGTCAGGATTCCCCTCTACACTGAGGTATGGTAGGACTTGACATAATAAGGTACAGTCAGGATTCCCCTCTACACTGAGGTATGGTAGGACTTGACATAATAAGGTACAGTCAGGATTCCCCTCTACACTGAGGTATGGTAGGACTTGACATAATAAGGTACAGTCAGGATTCCCCTCTACACTGAGGTATGGTAGGACTTGACATAATAAGGTACAGTCAGGATTCCCCCCTACACTGAGGTATGGTAGGACTTGACATAATAAGGTACAGTCAGGATTCCCCTCTACACTGAGGTATGGTAGGACTTGACATAATAAGGTACAGTCAGGATTCCCCTCTACACTGAGGTATGGTAGGACTTGACATAATAAGGTACAGTCAGGATTCCCCTCTACACTGAGGTATGGTAGGACTTGACATAATAAGGTACAGTCAGGATTCCCCTCTACACTGAGGTATGGTAGGACTTGACATAATAAGGTACAGTCAGGATTCCCCTCTACACTGAGGTATGGTAGGACTTGACATAATAAGGTACAGTCAGGATTCCCCTCTACACTGAGGTATGGTAGGACTTGACATAATAAGGTACAGTCAGGATTCCCCCTCTACACTGAGGTATGGTAGGACTTGACATAATAAGGTACAGTCAGGATTCCCCTCTACACTGAGGTATGGTAGGACTTGACATAATAAGGTACAGTCAGGATTCCCCCTCTACACTGAGGTATGGTAGGACTTGACATAATAAGGTACAGTCAGGATTCCCCTCTACACTGAGGTATGGTAGGACTTGACATAATAAGGTACAGTCAGGATTCCCCTCTACACTGAGGTATGGTAGGACTTGACATAATAAGGTACAGTCAGGATTCCCCTCTACACTGAGGTATGGTAGGACTTGACATAATAAGGTACAGTCAGGATTCCCCTACACTGAGGTATGGTAGGACTTGACATAATAAGGTACAGTCAGGATTCCCCTCTACACTGAGGTATGGTAGGACTTGACATAATAAGGTACAGTCAGGATTCCCCTCTACACTGAGGTATGGTAGGACTTGACATAATAAGGTACAGTCAGGATTCCCCCCTACACTGAGGTATGGTAGGACTTGACATAATAAGGTACAGTCAGGATTCCCCTCTACACTGAGGTATGGTAGGACTTGACATAATAAGGTACAGTCAGGATTCCCCTCTACACTGAGGTATGGTAGGACTTGACATAATAAGGTACAGTCAGGATTCCCCTCTACACTGAGGTATGGTAGGACTTGACATAATAAGGTACAGTCAGGATTCCCCTCTACACTGAGGTATGGTAGGACTTGACATAATAAGGTACAGTCAGGATTCCCCTCTACACTGAGGTATGGTAGGACTTGACATAATAAGGTTACAGTCAGGATTCCCCTCTACACTGAGGTATGGTAGGACTTGACATAATAAGGTACAGTCAGGATTCCCCCTCTACACTGAGGTATGGTAGGACTTGACATAATAAGGTACAGTCAGGATTCCCCTCTACACTGAGGTATGGTAGGACTTGACATAATAAGGTACAGTCAGGATTCCCCTCTACACTGAGGTATGGTAGGACTTGACATAATAAGGTACAGTCAGGATTCCCCTCTACACTGAGGTATGGTAGGACTTGACATAATAAGGTACAGTCAGGATTCCCCTCTACACTGAGGTATGGTAGGACTTGACATAATAAGGTACAGTCAGGATTCCCCTCTACACTGAGGTATGGTAGGACTTGACATAATAAGGTACAGTCAGGATTCCCCTCTACACTGAGGTATGGTAGGACTTGACATAATAAGGTACAGTCAGGATTCCCCTCTACACTGAGGTATGGTAGGACTTGACATAATAAGGTACAGTCAGGATTCCCCTCTACACTGAGGTATGGTAGGACTTGACATAATAAGGTACAGTCAGGATTCCCCTCTACACTGAGGTATGGTAGGACTTGACATAATAAGGTACAGTCAGGATTCCCCTCTACACTGAGGTATGGTAGGACTTGACATAATAAGGTACAGTCAGGATTCCCCTCTACACTGAGGTATGGTAGGACTTGACATAATAAGGTACAGTCAGGATTCCCCTCTACACTGAGGTATGGTAGGACTTGACATAATAAGGTACAGTCAGGATTCCCCTCTACACTGAGGTATGGTAGGACTTGACATAATAAGGTACAGTCAGGATTCCCCTCTACACTGAGGTATGGTAGGACTTGACATAATAAGGTACAGTCAGGATTCCCCTCTACACTGAGGTATGGTAGGACTTGACATAATAAGGTACAGTCAGGATTCCCCTCTACACTGAGGTATGGTAGGACTTGACATAATAAGGTACAGTCAGGATTCCCCTCTACACTGAGGTATGGTAGGACTTGACATAATAAGGTACAGTCAGGATTCCCCTCTACACTGAGGTATGGTAGGACTTGACATAATAAGGTACAGTCAGGATTCCCCTCTACACTGAGGTATGGTAGGACTTGACATAATAAGGTACAGTCAGGATTCCCCTCTACACTGAGGTATGGTAGGACTTGACATAATAAGGTACAGTCAGGATTCCCCTCTACACTGAGGTATGGTAGGACTTGACATAATAAGGTACAGTCAGGATTCCCCTCTACACTGAGGTATGGTAGGACTTGACATAATAAGGTACAGTCAGGATTCCCCTCTACACTGAGGTATGGTAGGACTTGACATAATAAGGTACAGTCAGGATTCCCCTCTACACTGAGGTATGGTAGGACTTGACATAATAAGGTACAGTCAGGATTCCCCTCTACACTGAGGTATGGTAGGACTTGACATAATAAGGTACAGTCAGGATTCCCCTCTACACTGAGGTATGGTAGGACTTGACATAATAAGGTACAGTCAGGATTCCCCTCTACACTGAGGTATGGTAGGACTTGACATAATAAGGTACAGTCAGGATTCCCCTCTACACTGAGGTATGGTAGGACTTGACATAATAAGGTACAGTCAGGATTCCCCTCTACACTGAGGTATGGTAGGACTTGACATAATAAGGTACAGTCAGGATTCCCCTCTACACTGAGGTATGGTAGGACTTGACATAATAAGGTACAGTCAGGATTCCCCTCTACACTGAGGTATGGTAGGACTTGACATAATAAGGTACAGTCAGGATTCCCCTCTACACTGAGGTATGGTAGGACTTGACATAATAAGGTACAGTCAGGATTCCCCTCTACACTGAGGTATGGTAGGACTTGACATAATAAGGTACAGTCAGGATTCCCCTCTACACTGAGGTATGGTAGGACTTGACATAATAAGGTACAGTCAGGATTCCCCTCTACACTGAGGTATGGTAGGACTTGACATAATAAGGTACAGTCAGGATTCCCCTCTACACTGAGGTATGGTAGGACTTGACATAATAAGGTACAGTCAGGATTCCCCTCTACACTGAGGTATGGTAGGACTTGACATAATAAGGTACAGTCAGGATTCCCCTCTACACTGAGGTATGGTAGGACTTGACATAATAAGGTACAGTCAGGATTCCCCTCTACACTGAGGTATGGTAGGACTTGACATAATAAGGTACAGTCAGGATTCCCCTCTACACTGAGGTATGGTAGGACTTGACATAATAAGGTACAGTCAGGATTCCCCTCTACACTGAGGTATGGTAGGACTTGACATAATAAGGTACAGTCAGGATTCCCCTCTACACTGAGGTATGGTAGGACTTGACATAATAAGGTACAGTCAGGATTCCCCTCTACACTGAGGTATGGTAGGACTTGACATAATAAGGTACAGTCAGGATTCCCCTCTACACTGAGGTATGGTAGGACTTGACATAATAAGGTACAGTCAGGATTCCCCTCTACACTGAGGTATGGTAGGACTTGACATAATAAGGTACAGTCAGGATTCCCCTCTACACTGAGGTATGGTAGGACTTGACATAATAAGGTACAGTCAGGATTCCCCTCTACACTGAGGTATGGTAGGACTTGACATAATAAGGTACAGTCAGGATTCCCCTCTACACTGAGGTATGGTAGGACTTGACATAATAAGGTACAGTCAGGATTCCCCTCTACACTGAGGTATGGTAGGACTTGACATAATAAGGTACAGTCAGGATTCCCCTCTACACTGAGGTATGGTAGGACTTGACATAATAAGGTACAGTCAGGATTCCCCTCTACACTGAGGTATGGTAGGACTTGACATAATAAGGTACAGTCAGGATTCCCCTCTACACTGAGGTATGGTAGGACTTGACATAATAAGGTACAGTCAGGATTCCCCTCTACACTGAGGTATGGTAGGACTTGACATAATAAGGTACAGTCAGGATTCCCCTCTACACTGAGGTATGGTAGGACTTGACATAATAAGGTACAGTCAGGATTCCCCTCTACACTGAGGTATGGTAGGACTTGACATAATAAGGTACAGTCAGGATTCCCCTCTACACTGAGGTATGGTAGGACTTGACATAATAAGGTACAGTCAGGATTCCCCTCTACACTGAGGTATGGTAGGACTTGACATAATAAGGTACAGTCAGGATTCCCCTCTACACTGAGGTATGGTAGGACTTGACATAATAAGGTACAGTCAGGATTCCCCTCTACACTGAGGTATGGTAGGACTTGACATAATAAGGTACAGTCAGGATTCCCCTCTACACTGAGGTATGGTAGGACTTGACATAATAAGGTACAGTCAGGATTCCCCTCTACACTGAGGTATGGTAGGACTTGACATAATAAGGTACAGTCAGGATTCCCCTCTACACTGAGGTATGGTAGGACTTGACATAATAAGGTACAGTCAGGATTCCCCTCTACACTGAGGTATGGTAGGACTTGACATAATAAGGTACAGTCAGGATTCCCCTCTACACTGAGGTATGGTAGGACTTGACATAATAAGGTACAGTCAGGATTCCCCTCTACACTGAGGTATGGTAGGACTTGACATAATAAGGTACAGTCAGGATTCCCCTCTACACTGAGGTATGGTAGGACTTGACATAATAAGGTACAGTCAGGATTCCCCCCTACACTGAGGTATGGTAGGACTTGACATAATAAGGTACAGTCAGGATTCCCCTCTACACTGAGGTATGGTAGGACTTGACATAATAAGGTACAGTCAGGATTCCCCCTACACTGAGGTATGGTAGGACTTGACATAATAAGGTACAGTCAGGATTCCCCCTACACTGAGGTATGGTAGGACTTGACATAATAAGGTACAGTCAGGATTCCCCTCTACACTGAGGTATGGTAGGACTTGACATAATAAGGTACAGTCAGGATTCCCCTCTACACTGAGGTATGGTAGGACTTGACATAATAAGGTACAGTCAGGATTCCCCTCTACACTGAGGTATGGTAGGACTTGACATAATAAGGTACAGTCAGGATTCCCCCCTACACTGAGGTATGGTAGGACTTGACATAATAAGGTACAGTCAGGATTCCCCTCTACACTGAGGTATGGTAGGACTTGACATAAAGGTACAGTCAGGATTCCCCTCTACACTGAGGTATGGTAGGACTTGACATAATAAGGTACAGTCAGGATTCCCCTCTACACTGAGGTATGGTAGGACTTGACATAATAAGGTACAGTCAGGATTCCCCTCTACACTGAGGTATGGTAGGACTTGACATAATAAGGTACAGTCAGGATTCCCCTCTACACTGAGGTATGGTAGGACTTGACATAATAAGGTACAGTCAGGATTCCCCTCTACACTGAGGTATGGTAGGACTTGACATAATAAGGTACAGTCAGGATTCCCCTCTACACTGAGGTATGGTAGGACTTGACATAATAAGGTACAGTCAGGATTCCCCTCTACACTGAGGTATGGTAGGACTTGACATAATAAGGTACAGTCAGGATTCCCCTCTACACTGAGGTATGGTAGGACTTGACATAATAAGGTACAGTCAGGATTCCCCTCTACACTGAGGTATGGTAGGACTTGACATAATAAGGTACAGTCAGGATTCCCCTCTACACTGAGGTATGGTAGGACTTGACATAATAAGGTACAGTCAGGATTCCCCTCTACACTGAGGTATGGTAGGACTTGACATAATAAGGTACAGTCAGGATTCCCCTCTACACTGAGGTATGGTAGGACTTGACATAATAAGGTACAGTCAGGATTCCCCTCTACACTGAGGTATGGTAGGACTTGACATAATAAGGTACAGTCAGGATTCCCCTCTACACTGAGGTATGGTAGGACTTGACATAATAAGGTACAGTCAGGATTCCCCCTACACTGAGGTATGGTAGGACTTGACATAATAAGGTACAGTCAGGATTCCCCTCTACACTGAGGTATGGTAGGACTTGACATAATAAGGTACAGTCAGGATTCCCCCCTACACTGAGGTATGGTAGGACTTGACATAATAAGGTACAGTCAGGATTCCCCTCTACACTGAGGTATGGTAGGACTTGACATAATAAGGTACAGTCAGGATTCCCCTCTACACTGAGGTATGGTAGGACTTGACATAATAAGGTACAGTCAGGATTCCCCTCTACACTGAGGTATGGTAGGACTTGACATAATAAGGTACAGTCAGGATTCCCCTCTACACTGAGGTATGGTAGGACTTGACATAATAAGGTACAGTCAGGATTCCCCTCTACACTGAGGTATGGTAGGACTTGACATAATAAGGTACAGTCAGGATTCCCCCTCTACACTGAGGTATGGTAGGACTTGACATAATAAGGTACAGTCAGGATTCCCCTCTACACTGAGGTATGGTAGGACTTGACATAATAAGGTACAGTCAGGATTCCCCTCTACACTGAGGTATGGTAGGACTTGACATAATAAGGTACAGTCAGGATTCCCCTCTACACTGAGGTATGGTAGGACTTGACATAATAAGGTACAGTCAGGATTCCCCTCTACACTGAGGTATGGTAGGACTTGACATAATAAGGTACAGTCAGGATTCCCCTCTACACTGAGGTATGGTAGGACTTGACATAATAAGGTACAGTCAGGATTCCCCTCTACACTGAGGTATGGTAGGACTTGACATAATAAGGTACAGTCAGGATTCCCCCTACACTGAGGTATGGTAGGACTTGACATAATAAGGTACAGTCAGGATTCCCCCCTACACTGAGGTATGGTAGGACTTGACATAATAAGGTACAGTCAGGATTCCCCTCTACACTGAGGTATGGTAGGACTTGACATAATAAGGTACAGTCAGGATTCCCCTCTACACTGAGGTATGGTAGGACTTGACATAATAAGGTACAGTCAGGATTCCCCTCTACACTGAGGTATGGTAGGACTTGACATAATAAGGTACAGTCAGGATTCCCCTCTACACTGAGGTATGGTAGGACTTGACATAATAAGGTACAGTCAGGATTCCCCTCTACACTGAGGTATGGTAGGACTTGACATAATAAGGTACAGTCAGGATTCCCCTCTACACTGAGGTATGGTAGGACTTGACATAATAAGGTACAGTCAGGATTCCCCTCTACACTGAGGTATGGTAGGACTTGACATAATAAGGTACAGTCAGGATTCCCCTCTACACTGAGGTATGGTAGGACTTGACATAATAAGGTACAGTCAGGATTCCCCTCTACACTGAGGTATGGTAGGACTTGACATAATAAGGTACAGTCAGGATTCCCCTCTACACTGAGGTATGGTAGGACTTGACATAATAAGGTACAGTCAGGATTCCCCCTACACTGAGGTATGGTAGGACTTGACATAATAAGGTACAGTCAGGATTCCCCTCTACACTGAGGTATGGTAGGACTTGACATAATAAGGTACAGTCAGGATTCCCCTCTACACTGAGGTATGGTAGGACTTGACATAATAAGGTACAGTCAGGATTCCCCTCTACACTGAGGTATGGTAGGACTTGACATAATAAGGTACAGTCAGGATTCCCCTCTACACTGAGGTATGGTAGGACTTGACATAAGGTACTTACAGTAAAGAGCACAAAGAGCGCTGGTTCTTCTCCCCTACACAGTTGTTGACCCAGGGACAGTGGTGGTCCATCTTACGGATACACGGCTTACAGATACAGAGGAGAGGAGGAGGAGAGGAGAGGAGAGGAGAGGAGAGGAGAGGAGAGGAGAGAGAGGAGAGAGAGGAGAGGAGAGGAGAGGAGAGGAGAGGAGAGGTGAAGCTGGTTGAGAGAAGAATGCCAAGCGTGTCCAAAGCTGTCATCAAGGCAAAGGGTGGCTACTTTGAAGAATCTCAAATATAAAACATATTTTGATTTGTTTAACACTTTTTGTTACTACATGATTCCATATGCGTTATTTTCATAGTTTTGATGTCTTCACTATTATTCTACAATTTAGAAAATGGTTTAAAAAATAAAGAAAAACCCTTGAATGAGTAGGTGGTCCAAACATTTGACTGGTACTGTATACACGAACTGTTTGGGCTGGGAAGCACGCAGACACCTAAACCAGTGTGTATCCCTTCACCTGCAGTGGTGAGCCCTCTCTGGCTTGATGTGTTATATATCTATAGGGCTCTATAACTTTGTACATCTCTGTCATGGTGTCTACCTGCAGTGGTGAGCCCTCTGTGGCTTGATGTGTTATATATCTATAGGGCTCTATAACATGGTGCATCTCTGTCATGGTGTCTACCTGCAGTGGTGATCCCTCTGTGGCTTGATGTGTTTATATATCTATAGGGCTCTATAACATGGTACATCTCTGTCATGGTGTCTACCTGCAGTGGTGAGCCCTCTGTGGCTTGATGTGTTATATATCTATAGGGCTCTATAACATGGTGCATCTCTGTCATGGTGTCTACCTGCAGTGGTGAGCCCTCTGAGGCTTGATGTGTTATATTCTATAGGCTCTATAACAGGTACATCTCTGTCATGGTGTCTACCTGCCAGTGGTGAGCCCTCTCTGGCTTGATGTGTTATATATCTATAGGGCTCTATAACATGGTACATCTCTGTCATGGTGTCTACCTGCAGTGGGGAGCCCTCTCTGGCTTGGATGTGGTTATATATCTATAGGGCTCTATAACATGGTACATCTCTGTCATGGTGTCTACCTGCAGTGGTGAGCCCTCTGTGGCTTGATGTGTTATATATCTATAGGGCTCTATAACATGGTACATCTCTGTCATGGTGTCTACCTGCAGTGGTGAGCCCTCTGTGGCTTGATGTGTTATATATCTATAGGGCTCTATAACATGGTACATCTCTGTCATGGTGTCTACCTGCAGTGGTGAGCCCTCTGTGGCTTGATGTGTTATATATCTATAGGGCTCTATAACATGGTACATCTCTGTCATGGTGTCTACCTGCAGTGGTGAGCCCTCTCTGGCTTGATGTGTTATATATCTATAGGGCTCTATAACATGGTACATCTCTGTCATGGTGTCTACCTGCAGTGGTGAGCCCTCTGTGGCTTGATGCGTTATATATCTATAGGGCTCTATAACATGGTACATCTCTGTCATGGTGTCTACCTGCAGTGGTGAGCCCTCTGTGGCTTGATGTGTTATATATCTATAGGGCTCTATAACATGGTGTCATGGTGTCTACCTGCAGTGGTGAGCCCTCTGTGGCTTGATGTGTTATATATCTATAGGGCTCTATAACATGGTGCATCTCTGTCATGGTGTCTACCTGCAGTGGTGAGCCCTCTGTGGCTTGATGTGTTATATATCTATAGGGCTCTATAACATGGTACATCTCTGTCATGGTGTCTACCTGCAGTGGTGAGCCCTCTGTGGCTTGATGTGTTATATATCTATAGGGCTCTATAACATGGTACATCTCTGTCATGGTGTCTACCTGCAGTGGTGAGCCCTCTGTGGCTTGATGTGTTATATATCTATAGGGCTCTATAACATGGTACATCTCTGTCATGGTGTCTACCTGCAGTGGTGAGCCCTCTGTGGCTTGATGTGTTATTATATCTATAGGGCTCTATAACATGGTACATCTCTGTTATGGTGTCTACCTGCAGTGGTGAGCCCTCTCTGGCTTGATGCGTTATATATCTATAGGGCTCTATAACATGGTACATCTCTGTCATGGTGTCTACCTGCAGTGGTGAGCCCTCTGTGGCTTGATGTGTTATATATCTATAGGGCTCTATAAAATGGTACATCTCTGTCATGGTGTCTACCTGCAGTGGTGAGCCCTCTCTGGCTTGATGTGTTATATATCTATAGGGCTCTATAACATGGTACATCTCTGTCATGGTGTCTACCTGCAGTGGTGAGCCCTCTCTGGCTTGATGCGTTATATATCTATAGGGCTCTATAACATGGTACATCTCTGTCATGGTGTCTACCTGCAGTGGTGAGCCCTCTGTGGCTTGATGCGTTATATATCTATAGGGCTCTATAACATGGTACATCTCTGTCATGGTGTCTACCTGCAGTGGTGAGCCCTCTCTGGCTTGATGCGTTATATATCTATAGGGCTCTATAACATGGTGTCATGGTGTCTACCTGCAGTGGTGAGCCCTCTCTGGCTTGATGCGTTATATATCTATAGGGCTCTATAACATGGTACATCTCTGTTATGGTGTCTACCTGCAGTGGTGAGCCCTCTGTGGCCTGATGTGTTATATATCTATAGGGCTCTATAACATGGTGCATCTCTGTCATGGTGTCTACCTGCAGTGGTGAGCCCTCTGTGGCTTGATGTGTTATATATCTATAGGGCTCTATAACATGGTACATCTCTGTCATGGTGTCTACCTGCAGTGGTGAGCCCTCTCTGGCTTGATGTGTTATATATCTATAGGGCTCTATAACATGGTACATCTCTGTCATGGTGTCTACCTGCAGTGGTGAGCCCCTCTGTGGCTTGATGTGTTATATATCTATAGGGCTCTATAACATGGTACATCTCTGTCATGGTGTCTACCTGCAGTGGTGAGCCCTCTCTGGCTTGATGCGTTATATATCTATAGGGCTCTATAACATGGTACATCTCTGTCATGGTGTCTACCTGCAGTGGTGAGCCCTCTCTGGCTTGATGTGTTATATATCTATAGGGCTCTATAACATGGTACATCTCTGTCATGGTGTCTACCTGCAGTGGTGAGCCCTCTGTGGCTTGATGTGTTATATATCTATAGGGCTCTATAACATGGTGTCATGGTGTCATGGTGTCTACCTGCAGTGGTGAGCCCTCTGTGGCTTGATGTGTTATATATCTATAGGGCTCTATAACATGGTGCATCTCTGTCATGGTGTCTACCTGCAGTGGTGAGCCCTCTGTGGCTTGATGTGTTATATATCTATAGGGCTCTATAACATGGTGTCATGGTGTCATGGTGTCTACCTGCAGTGGTGAGCCCTCTCTGGCCTGATGTGTTATATATCTATAGGGCTCTATAACATGGTGTCATGGTGTCTACCTGCAGTGGTGAGCCCTCTGTGGCTTGATGTGTTATACATCTATAGGGCTCTATAACATGGTACATCTCTGTCATGGTGTCTACCTGCAGTGGTGAGCCCTCTGTGGCTTGATGTGTTATATATCTATAGGGCTCTATAACATGGTACATCTCTGTCATGGTGTCTACCTGCAGTGGTGAGCCCTCTGTGGCTTGATGTGTTATATATCTATAGGGCTCTATAACATGGTACATCTCTGTCATGGTGTCTACCTGCAGTGGTGAGCCCTCTGTGGCTTGATGTGTTATATATCTATAGGGCTCTATAACATGGTGTCATGGTGTCATGGTGTCTACCTGCAGTGGTGAGCCCTCTCTGGCTTGATGTGTTATACATCTATAGGGCTCTATAACATGGTACATCTCTGTCATGGTGTCTACCTGCAGTGGTGAGCCCTCTGTGGCTTGATGTGTTATATATCTATAGGGCTCTATAACATGGTGTCATGGTGTCATGGTGTCTACCTGCAGTGGTGAGCCCTCTCTGGCCTGATGTGTTATATATCTATAGGGCTCTATAACATGGTGTCATGGTGTCTACCTGCAGTGGTGAGCCCTCTGTGGCTTGATGTGTTATATATCTATAGGGCTCTATAACATGGTACATCTCTGTCATGGTGTCTACCTGCAGTGGTGAGCCCTCTGTGGCTTGATGCTGCAGCACTTGGGGCATTTATAGACGACCTCCCCAGGTGTCAGCTGCAGACTCTCCACGTACTCTTTGGTGGCGTTGCCCTTAGGAACCGCCCCCTGATGGGAGGGGAGGGCGTTAGACGAACATCAGAGCAGGACGGACACAAAGCAGATTCAGACACTGTACAATATTATATCTAGTCTATACATTAAACAATTTAGTCTTTACACTGAGGGGAGGAAACGTCAGAATGGATCCAGTTAGGGTCAAGTTCTGAGGGACGATCTCTCAAAAGAAATGTTCTTTGTTCCTGTAATGGCTCTGTTCAGTAACGTATCCTCTAGTTGTCTCTCTATCCTGTAGCAGTGTCCACTGTCTGTCCAGTCACATCTCCTCTAGTTGTCTCTATCCTGAAGCAGTATCCACTGTCTGTCCAGTCACATCTCCTCTAGTTGTCTCTCTATCCTGAAGCAGTATCCACTGTCTGTTCAGTCACATCTCCTCTAGTTGTCTCTCTATCCTGAAGCAGTATCCACTGTCTGTCCAGTCACATCTCCTCTAGTTGTCTCTCTATCCTGTAGCAGTGTCCACTGTCTGTCCAGTCACATCTCCTCTAGTTGTCTCTATCCTGAAGCAGTATCCACTGTCTGTCCAGTCACATCTCCTCTAGTTGTCTCTCTATCCTGAAGCAGTATCCACTGTCTGTCCAGTCACATCTCCTCTAGTTGTCTCTCTCTATCCTGAAGCAGTATCCACTGTCTGTCCAGTCACATCTCCTCTAGTTGTCTCTATCCTGAAGCAGTATCCACTGTCTGTCCAGTCACATCTCCTCTAGTTGTGTCTCTATCCTGAAGCAGTATCCACTGTCTGTCCAGTCACATCTCCTCTAGTTGTGTCTCTATCCTGAAGCAGTATCCACTGTCTGTCCAGTCACATCTCCTCTAGTTGTCTCTCTATCCTGAAGCAGTATCCACTGTCTGTCCAGTCACATCTCCTCTAGTTGTCTCTCTATCCTGAAGCAGTATCCACTGTCTGTCCAGTCACATCTCCTCTAGTTGTGTCTCTATCCTGTAGCAGTATCCACTGTCTGTCCAGTCACATCTCCTCTAGTTGTCTCTCTATCCTGAAGCAGTATCCACTGTCTGTCCAGTCACATCTCCTCTAGTTGTCTCTCTATCCTGAAGCAGTATCCACTGTCTGTCCAGTCACATCTCCTCTAGTTGTGTCTCTCTATCCTGAAGCAGTATCCACTGTCTGTCCAGTCACATCTCCTCTAGTTGTCTCTCTATCCTGAAGCAGTATCCACTGTCTGTCCAGTCACATCTCCTCTAGTTGTCTCTCTATCCTGAAGCAGTATCCACTGTCTGTTCAGTCACATCTCCTCTAGTTGTCTCTCTATCCTGAAGCAGTATCCACTGTCTGTCCAGTCACATCTCCTCTAGTTGTCTCTCTATCCTGAAGCAGTATCCACTGTCTGTCCAGTCACATCTCCTCTAGTTGTGTCTCTCTATCCTGAAGCAGTATCCACTGTCTGTCCAGTCACATCTCCTCTAGTTGTGTCTCTCTATCCTGAAGCAGTATCCACTGTCTGTCCAGTCACATCTCCTCTAGTTGTCTCTCTATCCTGAAGCAGTATCCACTGTCTGTCCAGTCACATCTACTCTAGTTGTCTCTCTATCCTGAAGCAGTATCCACTGTCTGTTCAGTCACATCTCCTCTAGTTGTGTCTCTCTATCCTGAAGCAGTATCCACTGTCTGTCCAGTCACATCTCCTCTAGTTGTCTCTCTATCCTGAAGCAGTATCCACTGTCTGTTCAGTCACATCTCCTTTAGTTGTCTCTCTATCCTGAAGCAGTATCCACTGTCTGTCCAGTCACATGTCCTCTAGTTGTCTCTCTATCCTGAAGCAGTATCCACTGTCTGTCCAGTCACATCTCCTCTAGTTGTCTCTCTATCCTGAAGCAGTATCCACTGTCTGTCCAGTCACATCTCCTCTAGTTGTCTCTCTATCCTGAAGCAGTATCCACTGTCTGTCCAGTCACATCTCCTCTAGTTGTGTCTCTCTATCCTGAAGCAGTATCCACTGTCTGTTCAGTCACATCTCCTCTAGTTGTCTCTCTATCCTGAAGCAGTATCCACTGTCTGTCCAGTCACATCTACTCTAGTTGTCTCTCTATCCTGAAGCAGTATCCACTGTCTGTTCAGTCACATCTCCTCTAGTTGTGTCTCTCTATCCTGAAGCAGTATCCACTGTCTGTCCAGTCACATCTCCTCTAGTTGTCTCTCTATCCTGAAGCAGTATCCACTGTCTGTCCAGTCACATCTCCTCTAGTTGTGTCTCTATCCTGAAGCAGTATCCACTGTCTGTTCAGTCACATCTCCTCTAGTTGTCTCTATCCTGAAGCAGTATCCACTGTCTGTCCAGTCACATCTCCTCTAGTTGTGTCTCTATCCTGAAGCAGTATCCACTGTCTGTCCAGTCACATCTCCTCTAGTTGTCTCTCTATCCTGAAGCAGTATCCACTGTCTGTCCAGTCACATCTCCTCTAGTTGTCTCTCTATCCTGAAGCAGTATCCACTGTCTGTTCAGTCACATCTCCTCTAGTTGTGTCTCTATCCTGAAGCAGTATCCACTGTCTGTCCAGTCACATCTCCTCTAGTTGTCTCTCTATCCTGAAGCAGTATCCACTGTCTGTCCAGTCACATCTCCTCTAGTTGTGTCTCTCTATCCTGAAGCAGTATCCACTGTCTGTCCAGTCACATCTCCTCTAGTTGTCTCTCTATCCTGAAGCAGTATCCACTGTCTGTCCAGTCACATCTCCTCTAGTTGTGTCTCTCTATCCTGAAGCAGTATCCACTGTCTGTCCAGTCACATCTCCTCTAGTTGTCTCTCTATCCTGAAGCAGTATCCACTGTCTGTCCAGTCACATCTCCTCTAGTTGTCTCTCTATCCTGAAGCAGTATCCACTGTCTGTCCAGTCACATCTCCTCTAGTTGTCTCTCTATCCTGAAGCAGTATCCACTGTCTGTCCAGTCACATCTCCTCTAGTTGTGTCTCTCTATCCTGAAGCAGTATCCACTGTCTGTCCAGTCACATCTCCTCTAGTTGTCTCTCTATCCTGAAGCAGTATCCACTGTCTGTCCAGTCACATCTCCTCTAGTTGTCTCTCTATCCTGAAGCAGTATCCACTGTCTGTCCAGTCACATCTCCTCTAGTTGTCTCTCTATCCTGAAGCAGTATCCACTGTCTGTCCAGTCACATCTCCTCTAGTTGTGTCTCTATCCTGAAGCAGTATCCACTGTCTGTCCAGTCACATCTCCTCTAGTTGTCTCTCTCTATCCTGAAGCAGTATCCACTGTCTGTCCAGTCACATCTCCTCTAGTTGTCTCTCTATCCTGAAGCAGTATCCACTGTCTGTCCAGTCACATCTCCTCTAGTTGTCTCTCTATCCTGAAGCAGTATCCACTGTCTGTCCAGTCACATCTCCTCTAGTTGTCTCTCTATCCTGAAGCAGTATCCACTGTCTGTCCAGTCACATCTCCTCTAGTTGTCTCTCTATCCTGAAGCAGTATCCACTGTCTGTCCAGTCACATCTCCTCTAGTTGTGTCTCTCTCCTAAAGCAGCTAGTATGTACTGGATTATATACATTGAGTGATGTATATTCTTTCATTTAGAGGAAAGGCTGGTCAGTTCTTAAATCACATTCTCAAAACACTACTATGCACTATGGTAACCCTGGGTACAGATGTGGTGAGATATATTGGCACCCCTTGGTAACCCTGGGTACAGATGTGGTGAGATATATTGGCACCCTTGCAAGAGTATTATGTTTTTATGTTGAAAATACTTTTGGTGTTTACATGTGTGTTCTTCTATTTAAGGGGGTGTATCAGCTTTCATATTGCAGATAGATTGTAGCTTCCATCAATGTAATTTACTGCATAATTTCCAATCCCCATATATATTTTTTCTATAAAAATATACACTACCGGTCAAAAGTTTGGGGTCACTTAGAAATGTCCTGGTTTTCGAAAGAAAAGCAATTTTTTTGTCCATTAAAATAACATCAAATTGATCAGAAATACAGTGTAGACATTGTTAATGTTGTAAATGTCTATTGTAGCTGGAAACGGCTGATTTTTAATGGATTATCTACACAGGCGTACAGAGGCCCATTATCAGCAACCATCAGTCCTGTGTTCCAATGGCACGTTGTGTTTGCTAATCCAAGTTGATCATTTTAAAAGGCTAATTGATCATTAGAAAACCATTCTGCAGTTCTGAAGGCAAAAGGGTGTGGGGGGGGGGGGGGGGGGTAAACTCAATATTAGGAAGGTGTTCTTAATGTTTTGTCCACTCAGTGTATTTGACCGCATCTATATACACTTAAAAAGGTGCAATCAGCAGTTGCTACATCCATTTTTGGTCTTATAAATTAATGATATGTACCCATTGATTCTTGAAGTATATAACTTAATATAAGCTGGTTTTACTCCAACATTTGTAAACAAAGAAAATATAAACAAACATGGTTAAAACTATAATGTTGATGTCATGGATGGTCAGTCCCTGCATTCACAGCTGTCTATGAATTTGAAAGAGGTTCCATTTCCCCAGCCCTCAGCTATTTACCGAACCAGGGGCGGGGATGCTAATTTCCGCTTTAATGTAAAAAATCCACCCAGAACTGAGCATTAACCGTTAACTGAGTCAGCATCCAGTTACATCACTCCTTCCTTCTGCATTATGATATTATGGCTTTAACTGGAGCAATCAAAAGGATGTGGCGCCTTCCCCTCCCCACTGATCGTTCTGAACTGTCAACTCATCCTTTCATGTGGGGGTGTAGGACCTGACCGTTCAGCAGAACCAGTTCCATCGGAAGAGAACACTCCCCTAGGAATCTGTGGTACCTTGTTCCTCCTGTCCCTACTCCTAGACTGTCCTCCTGTCCCTACTACTAGACTGTCCTCCTGTCCCTACCACTAGACTGTCCTCCTGTCACTACTACTAGACTGTCCTCCTGTCCCTACCACTAGACTGTCCTCCTGTCACTACCACTAGACTGTCCTCCTGTCACTACTACTAGACTGTCCTCCTGTCCCTACTACTAGACTGTCCTCCTGTCCCTACTACTAGACTGTCCTCCTGTCCCTACCACTAGACTGTCCTCCTGTCAATACCACTAGACTGTCCTCCTGTCCCTACTACTAGACTGTCCTCCTGTCACTACTACTAGACTGTCCTCCTGTCAATACCACTAGACTGTCCTCCTGTCCCTACTACTAGACTGTCCTCCTGTCCCTACTACTAGACTGTCCTCCTGTCAATACCACTAGACTGTCCTCCTGTCACTACTACTAGACTGTCCTCCTGTCACCACCACTAGACTGTCCTCCTGTCACTACTACTAGACTGTCCTCCTGTCACCACTACTAGACTGTCCTCCTGTCACCACTACTAGACTGTCCTCCTGTCACTACCACTAGACTGTCCTCCTGTCACTACCACTAGACTGTCCTCCTGTCACTAGACTGTCCTCCTGTCCCTACCACTAGACTGTCCTCCTGTCACCACCACTAGACTGTCCTCCTGTCACTACCACTAGACTGTCCTCCTGTCACTACCACTAGACTGTCCTCCTGTCAATACCACTAGACTGTCCTCCTGTCACTACCACTAGACTGTCCTCCTGTCCCTACCACTAGACTGTCCTCCTGTCCCTACCACTAGACTGTCCTCCTGTCCCTACTACTAGACTGTCCTCCTGTCCCTACTAGACTGTCCTCCTGTCCCTACTACTAGACTGTCCTCCTGTCCCTACTACTAGACTGTCCTCCTGTCCCTACTAGACTGTCCTCCTGTCCCTACTACTAGACTGTCCTCCTGTCAATACCACTAGACTGTCCTCCTGTCCCTACCACTAGACTGTCCTCCTGTCCCTACCACTAGACTGTCCTCCTGTCCCTACTACTAGACTGTCCTCCTGTCCCTACTACTAGACTGTCCTCCTGTCCCTACTACTAGACTGTCCTCCTGTCACTACCACTAGACTGTCCTCCTGTCACTACCACTAGACTGTCCTCCTGTCCCTACTAGTCAGTCAGTCTGTTCCTACAACACAGTCAGTCAGTCACTTGTCAGTCTCTCTCCCCCCCTCCCTCTCTCCCCCCTCCCTCTCTCCCCCTCTCTCTCCCCCCCTCCCTCTCTCTCCCCCCTCTCTCCCCCCCTCTCTCTCTCCCCCCCTCTCTCTCTCTCTCCCCCCTCCCCTCCCCCCTCCCTCTCTCTCCCCCCTCTCTCCCCCCTCCCTCTCTCTCCCCCCTCTCTCTCCCCCCCTCCCTCTCCCTCTCCCCCCCTCCCTCCCTCTCCCCCATCCCACACACTCTCCCCCCTCCTCCCTCTCACTCTCCCCCCTCCTTCCTCTCACTCTCCCCCCTCCTCCCTCTCACCCCTCCTCCCTCTCACTCTCCCCCCTCCTCCCTCTCACTCTCCCCCCTCCTTCCTCTCACTCTCCCCCCTCCTCCCTCTCACCCCTCCTCCCTCTCACTCTCCCCCCTCCTCCCTCTCACTCTCCCCCTTCCTCCCTCTCACTCTCCCCCCTCCCTCTCTCTCCCTCTTACAGCTGCTCATGTGTCCTACCAGGAGACAGTCTCCTTCTCCCAGAGAGAGTCACCCCCTGTCCTCCCTCCTCACCCTGCCAGGAGACAGTCTCCTTCTCCCAGAGAGAGTCACCCCCTGTCCTCCCTCCTCACCCTACCAGGAGACAGTCTCCTTCTCCCAGAGAGAGTCACCCCCTGTCCTCCCTCCTCACCCTGCCAGGAGACAGTCTCCTTCTCCCAGAGAGAGTCACCCCCTGTCCTCCCTCCTCACCCTGCCAGGAGACAGTCTCCTTCTCCCAGAGAGAGTCACCCCCTGTCCTCCCTCCTCACCCTGCCAGGAGACAGTCTCATTCTCCCAGAGAGAGTCACCCCCTGTCCTCCCTCCTCACCCTACCAGGAGACAGTCTCATTCTCCCAGAGAGAGTCACCCCCTGTCCTCCCTCCTCACCCTACCAGGAGACAGTCTCCTTCTCCCAGAGAGAGTCACCCCCTGTCCTCCCTCCTCACCCTACCAGGAGACAGTCTCCTTCTCCCAGAGAGAGTCACCCCCTGTCCTCCCTCCTCACCCTACCAGGAGACAGTTTCATTCTCCCAGAGAGAGAGTCACCCCCTGTCCTCCCTCCTCACCCTACCAGGAGACAGTCTCATTCTCCCAGAGAGAGTCACCCCCTGTCCTCCCTCCTCACCCAACCAGGAGACAGTCTCATTCTCCCAGAGAGAGTCACCCCCTGTCCTCCCTCCTCACCCTACCAGGAGACAGTCTCATTCTCCCAGAGAGAGTCACCCCCTGTCCTCCCTCCTCACCCTACCAGGAGACAGTCTCCTTCTCCCAGAGAGAGTCACCCCCTGTCCTCCCTCCTCACCCTACCAGGAGACAGTCTCCTTCTCCCAGAGAGAGTCACCCCCTGTCCTCCCTCCTCACCCTGCCAGGAGACAGTCTCCTTCTCCCAGAGAGAGTCACCCCCTGTCCTCCCTCCTCACCCTGCCAGGAGACAGTCTCCTTCTCCCAGAGGGAGAGTCACTCTGTCCTCACAGTGACAGACAGACACAGACAGACAGATAGACGTGTCATCGTTCTGAGGTGCGCTGCCAGGGCCATGATAGCCAGGAAGTTGATGACCGCTCCATTGACCAGAGCCTCCCCTGTCTTCTCTTTTCCTCCCCCTCCAACTTCTCACCGGGTCTGACAGCATGGCACGTAGATGCGAGGCCAGCGCCATGACGGCCAGGAAGTTAAACAGCGCTCCGTTGATCATGGAGTACCAGAAACTCTTGTTTGGCAGCAGCATCACCAAATTGACCACAAAGTCAGCATAGAGGACCAAGAACCAGGTCACCACACCACAGACTATACCACAGCCGTCCTGGATGAACCACAGGCGGTCGTGGTCAGCCGGGGGACCCAGGGCACCAGGTACTCTACCAGCCTCAGGGTCATCATCAGCTGACAGCAGGGGGTGGTGCTGCCGGTGGCCTGGAGACTGCATCCTGACCTGGAAGGGAGGAGGAGGAGGAGGAGGGAGGGAGGTAGGGAGGTAGGAGGAGGGTGGAGGGGGAGGAGGAGGAGGAGAGAGGAGGGAGGAGGAGGGAGGAGAAAGATGGCATCAGAAACAGTCATTTAACAAAAGTCTATTTCATGGCTCCTCAAATTAGTGTTCCACCCTTGCTGGGCTGTCAAGTCCATTGACTACAGGACTACAGTCAAACTATCGGACTTTATTTGGACTGAATGTGGTATAACTTTGAATACAAAATTCAGACCAACTCCTGCTTACTATCGGGACGCCCCCAATGGCACCCTATTCCCTATATAGTACACAACTTCTGACCAGAGAATGGCACCCTATTCCCTATATAGTGCACTACTTTAGACCAGAGAATGGTACCCTATTCCCTATATAGTGCACAGCTTCTGACCAGAGAATGGTACCCTATTCCCTATATAGTGCACTACTTTAGACCAGAGAATGGCACCCTATTCCCTATATAGTGCACAACTTCTGACCAGAGAATGGCACCCTATTCCCTATATAGTGCACAACTTCTGACCAGAGAATGGCACCCTATTCCCTATATAGTGCACTACTTTAGACCAGAGAATGGCACCCTATTCCCTATATAGTGCACAACTTCTGACCAGAGAATGGCACCCTATTCCCTATATAGTGCACAACTTCTGACCAGAGAATGGCACCCTATTCCCTATATAGTGCACTACTTTAGACCAGAGAATGGCACCCTATTCCCTATATAGTGCACTACTTCTGACCAGAGAGTGGCACCCTATATAGTGGACTACTTCTGACCAGAGAATGGCACCCTATTCCCTATATAGTGCACTACTTCTGACCAGAGAATGGCACCCTATTCCCTATATAGTGCACTACTTTAGACCAGAGAATGGCACCCTATTCCCTATATAGTGCACTACTTTAGACCAGAGAATGGCACCCTATTCCCTATATAGTGCACTACTTCTGACCAGAGAATGGCACCCTATTCCCTATATAGTGCACTACTTTAGACCAGAGAATGGTACCCTATTCCCTATATAGTGCACTACTTTAGACCAGAGAATGGCACCCTATTCCCTATATAGTGCACAACTTCTGACCAGAGCCCTGCTGCTAATTCACATCCTCCTGCTGTCTAAGACCTGCTGCTAATTCACATCCTCCTGCTGTCTAAGACCTGCTGCTAATTCACATCCTCCTGCTGTCTAAGACCTGCTGCTAATTCACATCCTCCTGCTGTCTAAGACCTGCTGCTAATTCCCATCCTCCTGCTGTCTAAGACCTGCTGCTAATTCACATCCTCCTGCTGTCTAAGACCTGCTGCTAATTCACATCCTCCTGCTGTCTAAGACCTGCTGCTAATTCCCATCCTCCTGCTGTCTAAGACCTGCTGCTAATTCACATCCTCCTGCTGTCTAAGACCTGCTGCTAATTCCCATCCTCCTGCTGTCTAACAGGTGTCTAAGACCTGCTGCTAATTCCCATCCTCCTGCTGTCTAAGACCTGCTGCTAATTCCCATCCTCCTGCTGTCTAACAGGCTGGAGAGAAGAGAGGTTACGGCAGCAAAGACAGACAAGGAAACTGTAATAGTGGAGACAGGAGTGAGTGGAAGTGTTACAATTGTGACAAAACGGGACATTTTGCTAGAGAATGTGAGGAACCGTGTAGTTACTGTGCAAGGAAAGGGCATCAGTTAAGAAACTGTAGGCAGAAGGGGAAGAGAGAAATCAGGAGTCCTCATGACCTGGCTATTTTGGTTTGTTGTTTTTTAATTGGGGTTTTCAAATAAAAAAACAACACACCTAGTATGATGTTTATAAAGGGTTGTTATTTTGATTTTAGGGGGTTTTCAACAGGTCAAAGGTGATAAGTCTTAAAGGAGCACACACAGTGAATTTTATGGAGTTTCTGTTTTGAGTTCAGGGTATACATGATTTCTTATGAGAATAAATGTCATGAGGACTTAATGAACACTTGGGATAATTAACATGTATGTAATATTTAGAATGATGGTAATGCTTAGTATACTATGGGATGGAACAGTTTGTTGAATGATTTCAATTGCCTCTGAACTCTGTTTTGACTTTCTGGTGTTAATTAATCATCCACACTGGTAAATTCTAAAGGCATGAGAGCAGGACTTTAAGTTTCTTTTACCAAGTTGAGGGTAATTTATAGTACTGTGAAAAGTGTGAAGAAATTTATAATTTGGTAATAATATATATATATGATTCGAACCATAAAATAACAGAAGAGAGAGAGAGCTTTCCCTGAATGAGGGATACCTGTTGCTAGTATATTGTACTAATCTTGGATGACTTTTACGGGATAGAAGTAAGTTGAGGTATTATCTAATGTTGTCAGCAGGGTTAAAACACTTCTCTGGTCCCAGTCAGGTGTCAAAAGAGGACGTTTGGATAGATAGAGATCTACTTATAGAGAGCCACTGGAGGGATCTACTTATAGAGAGCTACAGGAGAGATCTACTTATAGAGAGCCATAGGAGGGACCCAATTAAGGAAGTTCACAGATGGGTGAAGCAAGGCCAGTAAATAAGGAAGGAATATGGGTCAAAGACAGCTTACCAATTCTCCCGAAATTACTGTTTAGATATGCTGCAATATTGACACACGGGCAGAGCCATGTGACAACGGGAGGGATGGATGGTAGAGCAGATTAGACAACACTTTGTTGCATATGGGATTACTAATTATAAAATAAAAAAATAAAATAAAAATAAACTTTTGTTCAAGATGTGTTATCTGTGCTCAAAATAATCACCAGGGCAGACAAAGGGCACCTTAGGGTGAGTATCCTCCGGCTAAGTACCCCTTCCAGCAATTGGAAATTGATTTTATAGAGTTATCACGGAGTGAAGGGAAGAAATTTAGAGTAACCCCAGATAAAGATGGGTTATCCCCCTTTGAGAAAGTGTTTGGAAGACCTTACAGAATGCCACAGTTGGCAGGACCAGAACAGGCAGACATAGAACTAGAGAATACACTAGCAGAACACATGAGAAAATGGTTCGTTAACCGTATGTCTAAGAATTTGTGTCCTACAGGAGAATTAAAGGAGAAGGTGATTCATAGTATATAACCTGGAGACTGGGTGTGGATCCAATCGTTGAGGAAAAAGGATTGAAAGCAGCCACGCTGGGAGGGACCATACCAAGTCCTATTGGTAACTGCCTTCGCTATAAGAATAGCTGAGAGAGCCACTTGGGTCCACGTTGCCCACTGCAAAAAGGTGGCCCCCACATACCAACACCGTTGAACACACACACAGAGTTAAAGAGAAGAACTGACCCACTAGGGTTCGGGGGTAAACTCTGTTAACGAAGAAACCCTACCTCGACCTTTCATCACTGTGGGGTGTTTATAGAGGTGTGGGTATGGGGAAGTACCAGGCAAGTGGATCAGGGACAGGATTGGGATGGCGGTTTTGGGGATTTTGGGGGACTCTGAGCTGCATCATCATGTTAACCATATTATGGATTAATCCAGGTCAACCTAAACAGGGAAATGATGCACTGATTCGATCTTGTAGAAATCCTGAAACCAAGAAAGACTATTGGGGGAATGATTATTTTAATAGTTAAAGTCAGTTTAGGACAAGATGGGGGATTCAAGATACCATTTGACTTCTCCCATGAAGAGATAGGTGGTTTTGGGGGCTTTGGTAAGAAGGGGGCGTGTACAAGAAAGTTAGGCCCTAGAAGGTATGGTAAATACATTTGCACTTGGGAACGCTCATGTCCTTGGGCAAGGGTGTATAAACATACCTGGGAAACTCAGCTAGGGCATTGGGTCAAAATAATTTGTATGCCTGTTCAACAGGTAGGCCAACCCTTGTAACTGCTGCACCTATGCCTCAGACCATGTTCTCTTGTGTGATAGATTTGGGATCAAACCAAACCTCACCTAATTGTTCTGATATTAAAATAACCACTCTTAAAAAGGATAATAATAAGGCACCCCAATTCACCATGAACCCCAGAGATTATCAATGTTATAGACACCAAAGTAATGCGAATCACAGATCATATTGGAGAAGGGTTTAAAACAACGTTTTTCTGGTGGGTTACAATTGATTAAAATGTTGACTGGATTAATTACATCTACAAAAGGTTTGTTAATTAGACAGGGGATGCAGTGAAGAGAATCTCAGGCCAACTATTCGCCACCTCACTCATGACCTGCAGAATAGTTTGGTTCTCAAAATGCTTTTAGCAGAGAAGGGCGGATTTACAAGATGGTGGGAGGTCATTGTTGTATGTTTATCCCCAACAATACAGCCCCAGATGGTACAGTAACTAGAGCACTGGCATGTCTCACTGCATTAAGTAAAGAATGGGCTGAGAACTGAGGGGTTGAATACATCAATGACTGGTTGGTTTGATAACATGTTGGGTAAATGGAAAACTATTGTTGTAACTATTTTAGGCGCGGCAATCGCATCTATGGGTATGTTTGTTCTTTGTGGATGTTGTCTTATTCCCTGTGTCCGAGGGTTGGTGAGCAAGGCGTTGGAGAATGCAGTATCACAGCAGATGGTGAGATACGGCTCAATCCCGGACTCCGACCTAAGGAATGAAGAATATGACCCACCAGGCTTGATGGAGGACGACGACGATTCAGAGTTTGAGACTGGATGTTTTCCTAGAACTATAAATCTCTAGTTTAAAAGTAATTGTAATGATTTTCTGTGTATTAAAGTGTGGATAATTTAGTCAAAGGGTGGATTGATATAGAAATTAAAATATATACAGGTTAAAAAATAATGACAATGTTCCACCCTTAAATATAGTTGTGAAATGTTCTTGTTTTAAGTATGATTAGTACTTTCTTAGTAGTGACTAATTATTATACTCTGAAACTGTGCGAGATGTGTTAGAATCTACTACCTGATAATGTGTGAGTGTAGGACCAGTAAAGACTATGACATTGAGTTACTATTTAGCAATGTGAGTAAGAGTTAGGCCAGACAACAAAGGACAAGGAGAACTGGCTACAGACAACTGAGAAACCAAGATAACTGAGGAATATAGGGAGGAGAGAAACTGTTAGGCTTGGGAGAGTGCATGTGTGTGTGTGTGCATGTGTGTGTGTGTGTGTGTGTGTGTGTGTGTGAACTGATGGTCAGGAGATCAGTTTTAAAGTGGAAAACTACAGCCCGCCTACAGAGAGGAGGGATTTTTTTGTATGACGTATGAGTATAAAAGATGGACTCTGAAATTGTGATGGAGAATTCTCAATGAATAAAATCTCTGACTATGCAGACCGGGACTCTGTCCGTTTCTTAAATCCAAAAGACTTACAACCTTTTGGGAGACGCACAGAGACACTGAAATAGTTTGTTAAATAATTCACATAACAGGTTGTACATGGCAGGTTCCTTAATAATTTGTGTGAGATTGAGGGCATCTAGTTTATATTGTAGGACGGCCGGGGTGTTAAGCATATCCCAGTTTAGGTCACCAAGCAGTACGATCTCTGAGGATAGATGGGGGGCAAGCAATTCACATATGGTGTCCAGGGCACAGCTGGGGGCTGAGGGGGGTCTGTAGCAAGCGGCAACAGTGAGAGACTTATTTCTGGAAAGGTGGATTTTTAGAAGTAGAAGCTCAAACTGTTTGGGCACAGACCTGGATAGTACGATAGAGCTCTGCAGGCTATCTCTACAGTAGATTGCAACTCCGCCCCCTTTGGCAGTTCTATCTAGATGGAAAATGTTGTAATTCGGGATGGATAAGAGCGTCCGCTAAATGACTTAAATGTAAATGTAAGTAAGTGTGTGTGTCAGCAATGTGAGGTGGTGCAGTGCCAAGTGTGTGTGTGTGTGTGTGTGTGTGTGTGTGTGTATTCCCACAGATGTAACCCAGATCTGCACACTGGCCTCTATCCCAGATCTGCACACTGGCCTCTATCCCTTCCACACACTGGCCTCTATCCCTTCCACACACTGGCCTCTATCCCTTCCACACACTGGCCTCTATCCCTTCCACACACTGGCCTCTATCCCTTCCACACACCGGCCTCTATCCCTTCCACACACTGGCCTCTATCCCTTCCACACACTGGCCTCTATCCCTTCCACACACTGGCCTCTATCCCTTCCACACACCGGCCTCTATCCCTTCCACACACCGGCCTCTATCCCTTCCACACACGGGCCTCTATCCCTTCCACACACGGGCCTCTATCCCTTCCACACACGGGCCTCTATCCCTTCCACACACGGGCCTCTATCCCTTCCACACACGGGCCTCTATCCCTTCCACACACGGGCCTCTATCCCTTCCACACACTGGCCTCTATCCCTTCCACACACCGGCCTCTATCCCTTCCACACACCGGCCTCTATCCCTTCCACACACGGGCCTCTATCCCTTCCACACACGGGCCTCTATCCCTTCCACACACGGGCCTCTATCCCTTCCACACACGGGCCTCTATCCCTTCCACACACTGGCCTCTATCCCTTCCACACACCGGCCTCTATCCCTTCCACACACTGGCCTCTATCCCTTCCACACACTGGCCTCTATCCCTTCCACAACAGCATATTTCCCTGACGGGGACACACCCCCCTGTCTGGATGTACCAACACACACATTTAACACCCGAGTCTAGAGGCAAATGTGTCATTTGTAGATAATGTGGTCCAGGCCAAGTTAATGTTAACTAGGCTGAGCATTTAGATGCCCTGAATAACAGGATGCGTCCCAAAGGACACTATAAAGGGAATAGGACACCTTTCAGGAAGCAGACATGTCCAAGTGTAGCTATCCACACAACAAGTAGCAGTGAAACAGCACAACCTCGGCTGTAGTATCGGTATCATTCAGTCAAGCTCCACCTTCCTCTGCAGTCGAGGAAATTCACTGATCTCCTAATAGTCGGTCCGGTATGTTGTCTACAAAGCCTCCGGTATGTTGTCTACAAAGCCTCGCTACCGTCACACCCATATGCTCTTTAAATAGCCTAGACTAGAGGGCTCTTACGTCTAGTGACAGCCAGTGACAGGTTATATGACTACCCACATGCCACATTGGTCTGATCCAGTCCACATCGTCTCTTTGGCAAACTGTGTACTAGAAGAAACCTGTCATATCTGATCTACTAGCAATTAATTTGATCAGTACTTTCTGAGGATCATTTCTTCTTGATGGTTCGAACATGTTTAGTAGCTACTAGTAACTAATATGTGAAACATTTTTGCATGATTATTCGCCACAACACATTTGTCATATCTGTTTGAGCGACAGAGACACAACAGCGGATGTCCGAACGGATTAAAATGGTAAATTGCATTAGCTAAGCTAGCTACAATTATTAACTACAGCAATCATTCAAACAAATAAGAAAGCCATCACTCTTCACGACTCCACTCGTGATTACGGCTAGCTAATGTAGCTAACGTTAGCTAGAATTGACAACATGTTACAACGGTTGCTATTTTGCTTTAATTGACCAAACATTGTTTCTAGCTAAATCAAAACTAGCTAGCCAGTTAGCATAACAACACCAAATATGTTTTTAACTAACCCATCTCATTGTTCTATCTATGACAATACTGCCAATTCTGTTAGCTAACGTTATCTGTCGCTTCTTACCACAATGTTCCTTGATCGAGACCAGACGTGGATGTATGTAGTCGTCGTCGGTTACATTTTTATACGTTGTATTATTTTCATTTCAGCCCAAAGAAAATCACAAACATCCACCATCTTCACCCTCCCTCTCGCACAACTCACACCAACGCTAACAGCTGGCTGAATTACTTCCGGGTTTTTCTGATTGGGCAGTACGACGAGTCGGTTCTTCTTCTTCTTCTTTTTCTTTGAGGTTTAACGGCGGTTGGCATCCAATATGTTGCATTACCGCCACCTATTAGACTGGAGGACAACTCCCTTATATTTTGCTTGAAAAAATAAATAAAATAAAGAAATACCCTACCATCTAACACTACACTCACGAATTAAAAAAACATTAATGAAATGAAATTAACACCACCCTACTCCACTATTTAAATATATTTAAGGGGCGGCAGGTAGCTTAGTGGTTAAGAGCGTTGTGCCAGTAACTGAAAGGTCGCTGGTTCTAATCCCCGAGCCAACTAGGTGAAAAATCTGTCGTTGTGCCCTTGAGCAAGGCACTTAACCCTAATTGCTCCTGTAAGTCGCTCTGGATAAGAGCGTCTGCTAAATGACTAAAAATGTTTAAAAATATATATATTTATTCCTACCTCATGCCCTCAACCTGAAAGGATGGGACGTTACCACTTAACACACCCCGTAACTCTTCTGATGTCAAGTCTCACACCCAAATACCTCTCTGCAGCTGCCACCACAACCTCAATTTTCTTCGACTTACGTTCCATCCCTGCAGTACAATTAATAACCATTGCTATAAATGCTAAAAATCCAATCTTACTGAAACATATATTTACATTTTAGTCATTTAGTCATTTAGCAGACGCTCTTATCCAGAGCGACTTACAGTTAGTGAGTGCATAAATTTTTTCATACTGGTCCCCCGTGGGAAACGAACCCACAACCCTAGCGTTGCAAGCGCCATGCTCTACCAACTGATCTACACAGGACTCATATATCGCTCGTTGGCCTATCCCTCTGTACTGGTACAAGTTATTTATTAGGGCTTTATTTGGGGACTTTATATTTACATTACATTTACATTTACGTCATTTAGCAGACGCTCTTATCCAGAGTGACTTACAAATTGGTGCATTCAACTTAGGATAGCCAGTGGGACAACCACTTTATATATTTTTTTATTTTTCAAATTTTTAATTTTTGAGTATATTTTTATTTTCATTTGTTTTATATATTGTTGTTGGTTTTTATTTTGTTTTTTTGTTTTTTAAAAATATATTTTATTTATTTTTATATATATTTTTTGTTGTAATTATTATTATTATTATTATTATTATTATTATTATTATTATTATTTTTATTATTATTATTTTTTTTTTTGGGGGGGTAGGGGAGGGTAGAAGGGGTAGAAGGATTACTTTTATACTATCCCAGGTATTCCTTTATTTAGTCATTTTGTATGGCTAGGCTTCACTGTGTTGACTGTCTGTGGGTAGCAGCAGCGAGGTGAAAAATACATCTACACTGAACAAATATATAAATTCAACATGTAAAGATTTGGTCCCATGTTTCATGGGCCAAAAAAAATAATCTTAGAAATGTTCCATACGCACAAAGTGCATATTTCTCTCAAATTTTGTGCACAGATTTGTTTACATCCCTGTTAGTGAGCATTTCTCCTTTGCCAAGATAATCCACCTGACAGGCGTGGCATATCAAGAAGCTGATTAAACAGCATGATCATTACACAGGTGCACCTTGTGCTGGGGACAATAAAAGACTACTTTAAAATGTGCAGTTTTGTCACACCACACAATGCCACAGATGAGGGAGTTTTGAGGGAGCGTGCAATTGGCATGCTGACCGCAGGAATGTCCACCAGAGCTGTTGCCAGATAATTTAATGTTCATTTCTCTATCATAAGCTGCCTCCAACGTCGTTTTAGAGAATTTGGCAGTACGCCCAACCGGCTTCACAACCACAGATCACGTGTAACCACGCCAGCCCAGGACCTCCCCAGACCACGGTGACCACGCCAGACCAGGACCTCCCCAGATCACGGTGACCACGCCAGACCAGGACCTCCACATCCGGCTTCTTCACCTGCGGGATTGTCTGTATTTCTGTCTGTAATAAAGCCCTTTTGTGGGGAAAAACTCATTCTGATTGGCTGGGCCTGGCTCCCCAGTGGGTGGGCCTATATCCTCCCAGGCCCACCCATGGCTGCTCCCCTGCCCAGTCATGTGAAATCCACAGATTAGGGCCTAATGCATTTCATTCAAATGACTGATTTCCTTATATGAACTGTAACTCAGTAAAATCTTTGAAATTGTCACATGTTGCGTTTATATTTTTGTTCAGTATAGCTACATGGTGGAGTAATTGTGTTCATACTCAAATAATCCACAAGGGGGAGCTGGTGCTCACTGTCAGCCTGGGCATCATTTACACCTTGTCAGGCAATCTGCCACATTGGCCTACCTGGTTGAGACCTGTTAGACTGGCCATTATGTCAGTCACAAGGTGAGGAAATAAATCTATAGGACTTTATCAATAGGAGTGTGAGGGTTCTGGTTGTGAGGATGTTGAGTGTATTCCTGAATGGCGCAGTGGTCTAAGGCACTGCATCGCAGCGCTAGCTGTGCCACTAGAGATCCTGGTTTGAATCCAGGCTCTGTCATAGCCGGCCGGGGAGACCCATGGGGCGGCGCACAATTTGGCCCAGCGTCGTCGAGGGAATGGCCGGCAGGGATGTAGCTCAGTTGGTAGAGCATGGCATTTGCAACGCCAGGGTTGTGGGTTCGATTCCAGTATAAAAAATAAAAAATGTATGCACTCTGGATAAGAGTGTCTGCTAAATGACTAAAATGTAAAAAAAATGAGTGTGAGAGCAGAGTCCTGAGACAGTAGACAGGCCTTTCCATGACTGCTGGCTCCCTCACCACAGCATCAACCAGTAGACAGGCCTTTCCATGACTGCTGGCTCCCTCACCACAGCATCAACCAGTAGACAGGCCTTTCCATGACTGCTGGCTCCCTCACCACAGCATCAACCAGTAGACAGGCCTTTCCATGACTGCTGGCTCCCTCACCACAGCATCAACCAGTAGACAGGCCTTTCCATGTCTGCTGGCCTCCCTCACCACAGCATCAACCAGTAGACAGGCCTTTCCATGACTGCTGGCCCCCTCACCACAGCATCAACCAGTAGACAGGCCTTTCCATGACTGCTGGCTCCCTCACCACAGCATCAACCAGTAGACAGGCCTTTCCATGACTGCTGGCTCCCTCACCACAGTAGACAGGCCTTTCCATGACTGCTGGCTCCCTCACCACAGTAGACAGGCCTTTCCATGACTGCTGGCTCCCTCACCACAGCATCAACCAGTAGACAGGCCTTTCCATGACTGCTGGTCCCTCACCACAGTAGACAGGCCTTTCCATGACTGCTGGCTCCCTCACCACAGTAGACAGGCCTTTCCATGACTGCTGGCTCCCTCACCACAGCATCAACCAGTAGACAGGCCTTTCCATGACTGCTGGCTCCCTCACCACAGCATCAACCAGTAGACAGGCCTTTCCATGACTGCTGGCTCCCTCACCACAGCATCAACCAGTAGACAGGCCTTTCCATGACTGCTGGCTCCCTCACCACAGTAGACAGGCCTTTCCATGACTGCTGGCTCCCTCACCACAGTAGACAGGCCTTTCCATGACTGCTGGCTCCCTCACCACAGCATCAACCAGTAGACAGGCCTTTCCATGACTGCTGGCTCCCTCACCACAGCATCAACCAGTAGACAGGCCTTTCCATGACTGCTGGTCCCTCACCACAGTAGACAGGCCTTTCCATGACTGCTGGCCTCCCTCACCACAGTAGACAGGCCTTTCCATGACTGCTGGCTCCCTCACCACAGCATCAACCAGTAGACAGGCCTTTCCATGGCTGCTGGCTCCCTCACCACAGCATCAACCAGTAGACAGGCCTTTCCATGACTGCTGGTCCCTCTCCACAGCATCAACCAGTAGACAGGCCTTTCCATGACTGCTGGCTCCCTCACCACAGCATCAACCAGTAGACAGGCCTTTCCATGACTGCTGGCTCCCTCACCACAGTAGACAGGCCTTTCCATGACTGCTGGCCTCCCTCACCACAGTAGACAGGCCTTTCCATGACTGCTGGCCTCCCTCACCACAGTAGACAGGCCTTTCCATGACTGCTGGCTCCCTCACCACAGTAGACAGGCCTTTCCATGACTGCTGGCCTCCCTCACCACAGTAGACAGGCCTTTCCATGACTGCTGGCCTCCCTCACCACAGTAGGCAGGCCTTTCCATGACTGCTGGCTCCCTCACCACAGTAGACAGGCCTTTCCATGACTGCTGGCCTCCCTCACCACAGCATCAACCAGTAGACAGGCCTTTCCATGACTGCTGGTCCCTCACCACAGTAGACAGGCCTTTCCATGACTGCTGGCTCCCTCACCACAGCATCAACCAGTAGACAGGCCTTTCCATGTCTGCTGGCCTCCCTCACCACAGTAGACAGGCCTTTCCATGTCTGCTGGCCTCCCTCACCACAGTAGACAGGCCTTTCCATGTCTGCTGGCCTCCCTCACCACAGTAGACAGGCCTTTCCATGTCTGCTGGCCTCCCTCACCACAGCATCAACCAGTAGACAGGCCTTTCCATGACTGCTGGCTCCCTCACCACAGCATCAACCAGTAGACAGGCCTTTCCATGTCTGCTGGCCTCCCTCACCACAGCATCAACCAGTAGACAGGCCTTTCCATGTCTGCTGGCCTCCCTCACCACAGCATCAACCAGTAGACAGGCCTTTCCATGACTGCTGGCCCCCTCACCACAGCATCAACCAGTAGACAGGCCTTTCCATGACTGCTGGCTCCCTCACCACAGCATCAACCAGTAGACAGGCCTTTCCATGTCTGCTGGCCTCCCTCACCACAGCATCAACCAGTAGACAGGCCTTTCCATGACTGCTGGCTCCCTCACCACAGCATCAACCAGTAGACAGGCCTTTCCATGACTGCTGGTCCCTCTCCACAGTAGACAGGCCTTTCCATGACTGCTGGCTCCCTCACCACAGTAGACAGGCCTTTCCATGACTGCTGGCTCCCTCACCACAGCATCAACCAGTGGACAGGCCTTTCCATGTCTGCTGGCCTCCCTCTCCACAGTAGACAGGCCTTTCCATGACTGCTGGCCTCCCTCACCACAGTAGACAGGCCTTTCCATGTCTGCTGGCCTCCCTCACCACAGCATCAACCAGTAGACAGGCCTTTCCATGACTGCTGGCTCCCTCACCACAGCATCAACCAGTAGACAGGCCTTTCCATGTCTGCTGGCCTCCCTCACCACAGCATCAACCAGTAGACAGGCCTTTCCATGGCTGCTGGCTCCCTCACCACAGTAGACAGGCCTTTCCATGACTGCTGGCTCCCTCACCACAGCATCAACCAGTAGACAGGCCTTTCCATGTCTGCTGGCCTCCCTCACCACAGTAGACAGGCCTTTCCATGGCTGCTGGCTCCCTCACCACAGTAGGCAGGCCTTTCCATGACTGCTGGCTCCCTCACCACAGTAGACAGGCCTTTCCATGACTGCTGGCTCCCTCACCACAGTAGACAGGCCTTTCCATGACTGCTGGCTCCCTCACCACAGCATCAACCAGTAGACAGGCCTTTCCATGACTGCTGGCTCCCTCACCACAGCATCAACCAGTAGACAGGCCTTTCCATGACTGCTGGTCCCTCTCCACAGCATCAACCAGTAGACAGGCCTTTCCATGACTGCTGGCTCCCTCACCACAGCATCAACCAGTAGACAGGCCTTTCCATGACTGCTGGTCCCTCACCACAGTAGACAGGCCTTTCCATGACTGCTGGCTCCCTCTCCACAGCATCAACCAGTAGACAGGCCTTTCCATGACTGCTGGCTCCCTCACCACAGCATCAACCAGTAGACAGGCCTTTCCATGGCTGCTGGCTCCCTCACCACAGTAGACAGGCCTTTCCATGACTGCTGGCTCCCTCACCACAGCATCAACCAGTAGACAGGCCTTTCCATGACTGCTGGCTCCCTCACCACAGCATCAACCAGTAGACAGGCCTTTCCATGACTGCTGGCTCCCTCACCACAGTAGACAGGCCTTTCCATGACTGCTGGCTCCCTCACCACAGCATCAACCAGTAGACAGGCCTTTCCATGACTGCTGGCTCCCTCACCACAGCATCAACCAGTAGACAGGCCTTTCCATGACTGCTGGTCCCTCTCCACAGCATCAACCAGTAGACAGGCCTTTCCATGACTGCTGGCTCCCTCACCACAGCATCAACCAGTAGACAGGCCTTTCCATGGCTGCTGGCTCCCTCACCACAGCATCAACCAGTAGACAGGCCTTTCCATGACTGCTGGTCCCTCTCCACAGCATCAACCAGTAGACAGGCCTTTCCATGACTGCTGGCTCCCTCACCACAGCATCAACCAGTGGACAGGCCTTTCCATGACTGCTGGCTCCCTCACCACAGCATCAACCAGTAGACAGGCCTTTCCATGACTGCTGGCCTCCCTCACCACAGCATCAACCAGTAGACAGGCCTTTCCATGACTGCTGGTCCCTCACCACAGTAGACAGGCCTTTCCATGTCTGCTGGCCTCCCTCACCACAGTAGACAGGCCTTTCCATGTCTGCTGGCCTCCCTCACCACAGTAGACAGGCCTTTCCATGTCTGCTGGCCTCCCTCACCACAGTAGACAGGCCTTTCCATGTCTGCTGGCCTCCCTCACCACAGCATCAACCAGTAGACAGGCCTTTCCATGTCTGCTGGCTCCCTCACCACAGCATCAACCAGTAGACAGGCCTTTCCATGTCTGCTGGCCTCCCTCACCACAGCATCAACCAGTAGACAGGCCTTTCCATGACTGCTGGCTCCCTCACCACAGCATCAACCAGTAGACAGGCCTTTCCATGTCTGCTGGCCTCCCTCACCACAGCATCAACCAGTAGACAGGCCTTTCCATGGCTGCTGGCTCCCTCACCACAGTAGACAGGCCTTTCCATGACTGCTGGCTCCCTCACCACAGCATCAACCAGTGGACAGGCCTTTCCATGTCTGCTGGCCTCCCTCACCACAGTAGACAGGCCTTTCCATGGCTGCTGGCTCCCTCACCACAGTAGGCAGGCCTTTCCATGACTGCTGGCTCCCTCACCACAGTAGACAGGCCTTTCCATGACTGCTGGCTCCCTCACCACAGTAGACAGGCCTTTCCATGACTGCTGGCTCCCTCACCACAGCATCAACCAGTAGACAGGCCTTTCCATGACTGCTGGCTCCCTCACCACAGCATCAACCAGTAGACAGGCCTTTCCATGACTGCTGGTCCCTCTCCACAGCATCAACCAGTAGACAGGCCTTTCCATGACTGCTGGCTCCCTCACCACAGCATCAACCAGTAGACAGGCCTTTCCATGGCTGCTGGCTCCCTCACCACAGCATCAACCAGTAGACAGGCCTTTCCATGACTGCTGGCTCCCTCACCACAGCATCAACCAGTAGACAGGCCTTTCCATGACTGCTGGTCCCTCACCACAGTAGACAGGCCTTTCCATGACTGCTGGCTCCCTCTCCACAGCATCAACCAGTAGACAGGCCTTTCCATGACTGCTGGCTCCCTCACCACAGCATCAACCAGTAGACAGGCCTTTCCATGACTGCTGGCTCCCTCACCACAGCATCAACCAGTAGACAGGCCTTTCCATGACTGCTGGCTCCCTCACCACAGCATCAACCAGTAGACAGGCCTTTCCATGACTGCTGGCTCCCTCACCACAGCATCAACCAGTAGACAGGCCTTTCCATGGCTGCTGGCTCCCTCACCACAGTAGACAGGCCTTTCCATGACTGCTGGTCCCTCTCCACAGCATCAACCAGTAGACAGGCCTTTCCATGACTGCTGGTCCCTCTCCACAGTAGACAGGCCTTTCCATGACTGCTGGTCCCTCACCACAGTAGACAGGCCTTTCCATGACTGCTGGCTCCCTCACCACAGCATCAACCAGTAGACAGGCCTTTCCATGACTGCTGGCTCCCTCACCACAGCATCAACCAGTAGACAGGCCTTTCCATGACTGCTGGCTCCCTCACCACAGCATCAACCAGTGGACAGGCCTTTCCATGGCTGCTGGCTCCCTCACCACAGTAGACAGGCCTTTCCATGGCTGCTGGCTCCCTCACCACAGCATCAACAACTAGACAGTTGACAGGCCACGGAGGAGCAACATAAACAGCTAGACTGTGTCCCAAATCACACACTTTTCCCTATATATTGGCCCTGGTCAAACTTAGACCAGAGCCCATAGTGCACTGTGTAGGGAATAGGGTGTGATTTGGAATACAGAGCAGACAGACAGCATCCAGCTGTGTTCAGGCCTACCACTGTTGTGTCGTCGGCAAACTTAATGATGGTGTTGGAGTCGTGGGTGAACAGGGAGTACAGGAGGGGACTGAGCACGCACCCTTGAGGGGCCCCCGTGTTGAGGATCAGCGTGGCAGATGTCTTGTTGTCTACCCTTACCACCTGGGGGCGGCCCGTCAGGAAGTCCAGGACCCAGTTGCAGAGGGAGGTGTTTAGTCCCAGGGTCCTTAGCTTAGTAATGAGTTTATACCTGCAGTATAATGAACTGAAAATAGGTGAACGTTTTGTATAGTTTAGCAGGGCGATTAGCTGTGCTAATAGGGGAACGTTTTGTATAGTTTAACAGGGGGCGATTAGCTGTGCTAATAGGGGAACGTTTTGTATAGTTTAACAGGGGTGATTAGCTGTGCTAATAGGGGAACGTTTTGCATAGTTTAACAGGGGTGATTAGCTGTGCTAATAGGGGAACGTTTTGTATAGTTTAACAGGGGTGATTAGCTGTGCTAATAGGGGAACGTTTTGTATAGTTTAACAGGGGTGATTAGCTGTGCTAATAGGGGAACGTTTTGTATAGTTTAACAGGGGTGATTAGCTGTGCTAATAGGGGAACGTTTTGCATAGTTTAACAGGGGTGATTAGCTGTGCTAATAGGGGAACGTTTTGTATAGTTTAACAGGGGCGATTAGCTGTGCTAATAGGGGAACGTTTTGTATAGTTTAACAGGGACGATTAGCTGTGCTAATAGGGGAACGTTTTGTATAGTTTAGCAGGGGTGATTAGCTGTGCTAATAGGGGAACGTTTTGTATAGTTTAACAGGGGCGATTAGCTGTGCTAATAGGGGAACGTTTTGTATAGTTTAGCAGGGGCGATTAGCTGTGCTAATAGGGGAACGTTTTGTATAGTTTAACAGGGGCGATTAGCTGTGCTAATAGGGGAACGTTTTGTATAGTTTAACAGGGGGCGATTAGCTGTGCTAATAGGGGAACGTTTTGTATAGTTTAACAGGGGTGATTAGCTGTGCTAATAGGGGAACGTTTTGCATAGTTTAACAGGGGTGATTAGCTGTGCTAATAGGGGAACGTTTTGTATAGTTTAACAGGGGCGATTAGCTGTGCTAATAGGGGAACGTTTTGTATAGTTTAACAGGGGCGATTAGCTGTGCTAATAGGGGAACGTTTTGTATAGTTTAGCAGGGGCGATTAGCTGTGCTAATAGGGGAACGTTTTGTATAGTTTAACAGGGGTGATTAGCTGTGCTAATAGGGGAACGTTTTGTATAGTTTAACAGGGGTGATTAGCTGTGCTAATAGGTGAACGTTTTGTATAGTTTAGCAGGGGCGATTAGCTGTGCTAATAGGTGAACGTTTTGTATAGTTTAGCTGGGGCGATTAGCTGTGCTAATAGGGGAACGTTTTGTATAGTTTAACAGGGGTGATTAGCTGTGCTAATAGGGGAACGTTTTGTATAGTTTAGCAGGGGGCGATTAGCTGTGCTAATAGGGGAACGTTTTGTATAGTTTAGCAGGGGGCGATTAGCTGTGCTAATAGGGGAACGTTTTGTATAGTTTAGCAGGGGCGATTAGCTGTGCTAATAGGGGAACGTTTTGTATAGTTTAGCAGGGGGCGATTAGCTGTGCTAATAGGGGAACGTTTTGTATAGTTTAGCAGGGGGCGATTAGCTGTGCTAATAGGGGAACGTTTTGTATAGTTTAGCAGGGGCGATTAGCTGTGCTAATAGGGGAACGTTTTGTATAGTTTAGCAGGGGCGATTAGCTGTGCTAATAGGGGAACGTTTTGCATTGTTTAGCAGGGGCGATTAGCTGTGCTAATAGGGGAACGTTTTGTATAGTTTAGCAGGGGCGATTAGCTGTGCTAATAGGGGAACGTTTTGTATAGTTTAGCAGAGCTCCATCTTTCTGTTGATTCATTGAAATGGGGATAAAAGGTCTGATCACCATCATTCAGTTCAGTAGCACTCTGAGCCCTGACCCCTGAGTCCCAGGCAGCACCCTGTCCTCTACACTATGGCACCTGCTTTCAAAGTAGTGCACTATATAGGGGAAAGGGTGCTACTTGGGAAGCAACCAATGTCTTTTCATTCAACTCTCCATTGCATCCAGTCTTTATTTTCCTTACGGCAGAAAGAAGAGGTTTCAGTAGGAGGGGCTTCAGTGCAGGTAGCCAATGGCAACGCTTGAGCCTGACAAAATCGCGTGACCACCAAGAGTTACTGAGCGACTGAGTGACTTGCAGGTCAGGATAGAGTGAGGGTGAGCAGGTTAGTTACTGAGTGACTGAGTGACTTGCAGGTCAGGATAGAGTGAGGGTGAGCAGGTTAGTTACTGAGTGACTGAGTGACTAGCAGGTCAGGATAGAGTGAGGGTGAGCAGGTTAGTTACTGAGTGACTGAGTGACTTGCAGGTCAGGATAGAGTGAGGGTGAGCAGGTTAGTTACTGAGTGAATGATTGACTAGCAGGTCAGGATAGAGTGAGGGTGAGCAGGTTAGTTACTGAGTGACTGAGTCACTAGCAGGTCAGGATAGAGTGAGGGTGGCAGGTTAGTTACTGAGTGACTGAGTGACTTGCAGGTCAGGATAGAGTGAGGGTGAGCAGGTTAGTTACTGAGTGAATGATTGACTAGCAGGTCAGGATAGAGTGAGGGTGGACAGGTTAGTTACCGAGTGACTGAGTGACTTGCAGGTCAAGATAGAGTGAGGGTGAGCAGGTTAGTTACCGAGTGACTGAGTGACTAGCAGGTCAGGATAGAGTGAGGGTGAGCAGGTTAGTTACTGAGTGACTGAGTGACTAGCAGGTCAGGATAGAGTGAGGGTGAGCAGGTTAGTTACTGAGTGAATGATTGACTAGCAGGTCAGGATAGAGTGAGGGTGGGCAGGTTAGTTACCGAGTGACTGAGTGACTTGCAGGTCAAGATAGAGTGAGGGTGAGCAGGTTAGTTACCGAGTGACTGAGTGACTAGCAGGTCAGGATAGAGTGAGGGTGAGCAGGTTAGTTACTGAGTGACTGAGTGACTAGCAGGTCAGGATAGAGTGAGGGTGAGCAGGTTAGTTACTGAGTGACTGAGTGACTTGCAGGTCAGGATAGAGTGAGGGTGAGCAGGTTAGTTACTGAGTGAATGATTGACTAGCAGGTCAGGATAGAGTGAGGGTGAGCAGGTTAGTTACTGAGTGAATGATTGACTAGCAGGTCAGGATAGAGTGAGGGTGAGCAGGCTAGTTACTGAGTGAATGATTGACTAGCAGGTCAGGATAGAGTGAGGGTGAGCAGGTTAGTTACCGAGTGACTGAGTGACTTGCAGGTCAAGATAGAGTGAGGGTGAGCAGGTTAGTTACCGAGTGACTGAGTGACTAGCAGGTCAGGATAGAGTGAGGGTGAGCAGGTTAGTTACTGAGTGACTGAGTCACTTGCAGGTCAGGTCAGGATAGAGTGAGGGTGAGCAGGTTAGTTACTGAGTGACTGAGTGACTAGCAGGTCAGGATAGAGTGAGGGTTAGCAGGTTAGTTACTGAGTGACTGAGTGACTAGCAGGTCAGGATAGAGTGAGGGTGAGCAGGTTAGTTACTGAGTGACTGAGTGACTTGCAGGTCAGGTCAGGATAGACCCAGTCGGTATTAGATAGAACGTTGCGGCCCTGCCCGCCTGTGGGGAAAACAACCTGTGGTTATCTAGGTTACTCCATTGGCTCACAGCAAAAACTTCACTTTCTCCAAACACAATTTTCTTGTTGTCTGCTTGTTTTAGTCAATTACAAAACTACATTTAAAAGAAAAGTACAACGTCTAAAGATGACTTATCAACATTTCCTGCTCCCGAGCGTTCTCACTACGTAATAATGTAGAGCTGCCCTCCCCCTAACGTTAGCCATGTCAGGGAGCGCTAGCTAGCTACCGACCGGAACATTAAGCTAGCCAGGCTGCCCTCCCCCTAACGTTAGCCATGTCAGGGAGCGCTAGCTAGCTACCGCCCGGAACATTAAGCTAGCCAGGCTGCCCTCCCCCTAACGTTAGCCATGTCAGGGAGCGCTAGCTAGCTACCGACCGGAACATTAAGCTAGCCAGGCTGCCCTCCCCCTAACGTTAGCCATGTCAGGGAGCGCTAGCTAGCTACCGACCGGAACATTAAGCTAGCCAGGCTGCCCTCCCCCTAACGTTAGCCATGTCAGGGAGCGCTAGCTAGCTACCGACCGGAACATTAAGCTAGCCAGGCTGCCCTCCCCCTAACGTTAGCCATGTCAGGGAGCGCTAGCTAGCTACCGACCGGAACATTAAGCTAGCCAGGCTGCCCTCCCCCTAACGTTAGCCATGTCAGGGAGCGCTAGCTAGCTACCGACCGGAACATTAAGCTAGCCAGGCTGCCCTCCCCCTAACGTTAGCCATGTCAGTGAGCGCTAGCTAGCTACCGACCGGAACATTAAGCTAGCCAGGACCAACAACACAAACGGACTGTCAGCTACCAGTAGTGGGTGGAGCTACAAACGGACTGTCAGCTACCAGTAGTGGGTGGAGCTACAAACGGACTGTCAGCTACCAGTAGTGGGTGGAGCTACAAACGGACTGTCAGCTACCAGTAGTGGGTGGAGCTACAAACGGACTGTCAGCTACCAGTAGTGGGTGGAGCTACAAACGGACTGTCAGCTACCAGTAGTGGGTGGAGCTACAAACGGACTGTCAGCTACCAGTAGTGGGTGGAGCTACAAACGGACTGTCAGCTACCAGTAGTGGGTGGAGCTACAAACGGACTGTCAGCTACCAGTAGTGGCTGGAGCTACAAACGGACTGTCAGCTACCAGTAGTGGGTGGAGCTACAAACGGACTGTCAGCTACCAGTAGTGGGTGGAGCTACAAACGGACTGTCAGCTACCAGTAGTGAGTGGAGCTACAAACGGACTGTCAGCTACCAGTAGTGAGTGGAGCTACAAACGGACTGTCAGCTACCAGTAGTGAGTGGAGCTACAAACGGACTGTCAGCTACCAGTAGTGGGTGGAGCTACAAACGGACTGTCAGCTACCAGTAGTGGGTGGAGCTACAAACGGACTGTCAGCTACCAGTAGTGAGTGGAGCTACAAACGGACTGTCAGCTACCAGTAGTGAGTGGAGCTACAAACGGACTGTCAGCTACCAGTAGTGGGTGGAGCTACAAACGGACTGTCAGCTACCAGTAGTGAGTGGAGCTACAAACGGACTGTCAGCTACCAGTAGTGGGTGGAGCTACAAACGGACTGTCAGCTACCAGTAGTGAGTGGAGCTACAAACGGACTGTCAGCTACCAGTAGTGGGTGGAGCTACAAACGGACTGTCAGCTACCAGTAGTGGGTGGAGCTACAAACGGACTGTCAGCTACCAGTAGTGAGTGGAGCTACAAACGGACTGTCAGCTACCAGTAGTGAGTGGAGCTACAAACGGACTGTCAGCTACCAGTAGTGAGTGGAGCTACAAACGGACTGTCAGCTACCAGTAGTGGGTGGAGCTACAAACGGACTGTCAGCTACCAGTAGTGGGTGGAGCTACAAACGGACTGTCAGCTACCAGTAGTGGGTGGAGCTACAAACGGACTGTCAGCTACCAGTAGTGAGTGGAGCTACAAACGGACTGTCAGCTACCAGTAGTGAGTGGAGCTACAAACGGACTGTCAGCTACCAGTAGTGAGTGGAGCTACAAACGGACTGTCAGCTACCAGTAGTGGGTGGAGCTACAAACGGACTGTCAGCTACCAGTAGTGGGTGGAGCTACAAACGGACTGTCAGCTACCAGTAGTGAGTGGAGCTACAAACGGACTGTCAGCTACCAGTAGTGGGTGGAGCTACAAACGGACTATACTAAACAAGTTAACTGTGATGAAATGTTTTCCACACACATAGCAACATGTAGACTACTTGCATTTACATTTACATTTACATCATTTAGCAGACGCTCTTATCCAGAGCGACTTACAAATTGGTGCATTCACCCTATAGCCAGTGGGATAACCACTTTACAATATGTGGTTTTTTTTTTTTTTTTTTTTTTTTTTTGGGGGGGGGGGGGGTAGAAGGATTACTTTATCCTATCCCAGGTATTCCTTAAAGAGGTGGGGTTTCAAATGTCTCCGGAAGGTGGTGAGTGACTCCGCTGTCCTGGCGTCGTGAGGGAGCTTGTTCCACCATTGGGGTGCCAGAGCAGCGAACAGTTTTGACTGGGCTGAGCGGGAACTATGCTTCCGCAGAGGAAGGGGAGCCAGCAGGCCAGAGGTGGATGAACGCAATGCCCTCGTTTGGGTGTAGGGACTGATCAGAGCCTGAAGGTACAGAGGTGCCGATCCCCTCACAGCTCCATAGGCAAGCACCATGGTCTTGTAACAGATGCGAGCTTCAACTGGAAGCCAGTGGAGTGTGCGGAGGAGCGGGGTGACGTGTTAGAACTTGGGAAGGTTGAACACCAGACGGGCTGCGGCATTCTGGATGAGTTGTAGGGGTTTAATGGCACAGGCAGGGAGCCCAGCCAACAGCGAGTTGCAGTAATCCAGACGGGAGATGACAAGTGCCTGGATTAGGACCTGTGCCTCTTCCTGTGTAAGGCAGGGTCGTACTCTCCGAATGTTGTAGAGCATGAACCTGCAGGATCGGGTCACCGCCTTGATGTTAGCGGAGAACGACAGGGTGTTGTCCAGGGTCACGCCAAGGCTCTTCGCACTCTGGGAGGAGGACACAACGGAGTTGTCAACCGTGATGGCGAGATCATGGAACGGGCAGTCCTTCCCCGGGAGGAAGAGCAGCTCCGTCTTGCCAGGGTTCAGCTTGAGGTGGTGATCCGTCATCCATACTGATATGTCTGCCAGACATGCAGAGATGCGATTCGCCACCTGGTTATCAGAAGGGGGAAAGGAGAAGATTAGTTGTATGTCGTCAGCGTAGCAATGATAGGAGAGGCCATGTGAGGATATGACAGAGCCAAGTGACTTGGTGTATAGGGAGAATAGGAGAGGGCCTAGGTACTTGGACACCGGGTCCCCACATTTCCCAGTCTCCCACTCTGAATAGCCTGAAACCACAGGGCTCTTCTGACAGCCTATATTACCTGGGATCATTGCAAACCGTAGGTCAGGATTTTTGACCTGGTTACATGTACAGTGCATTCGGAAAGTATTCAGACCCCTTGACTTTTTCTCCATGTTGTGACGTTACAGCCTTATTCTAAAATTGACAAAATAAAAAAAATGTCTTCATCAATCTACACACAATACCCCATAATGACAAAGCAAAAACAGTTTTTTTGTTTTGTATGCACACACACACACACACACACACACACACACACACACACACACACACACACACACACACACACACACACACACACACAGACAGACGGACAGACGGACGGTCGGCCGGACAGACGGACAGACAGACAGACAGACAGACGGACGGTCGGCCGGACAGACGGACAGACAGACAGACAGACGGACGGTCGGCCGGACAGACGGACGGACAGACAGACAGACAGACGGACAGACAGACAGACAGACAGACAGACAGACAGACAGACAGACAGACAGACAGACGGACGGACAGACAGAAGAAAGGGGGAGGAGCAGGATGGTTCTGTTTTCACTCTCACCTAAGAGCAGGTAAACAGAGCTTGAACAGAGCTGCAGGTGAAACTGTGATAGGATTAGCTCTAAACCTGCTCCCAGCAGATGCCCCGGCTCCTTTGGGCTCATCTCAGTTTAGCGTGGAAAGCTCCTAGCTCTATAGAGAGGCTGGATGAAGAGGCTTAGTCTGTTTCAAACGAAGCCAACGGGGGGTGTCCGGTCTAATGCCAGTACTACACCACACAGCAGCAGGTGGCCAACACTCATAGAAATACAATCTATCTCATCTAAATCACAGAACAGATTGAAGGGTACACTTCCTGCTTTTACTTCCTGCTTTGCTCCTATGGTTGCGCTAACAATGGCTGCCAGTCCATCCATTAGGCCGTCATTGACTTGAATGGGGAGGTCTGTTCTAAAAAACTAAAGGATTAAATGTATTTTCATCGTCAAGGTCCAACCGAAACTTGACCGGAACCCAACCCCTCTGAATTGGAGAGTTTCAGGGGGCTGCCACATTGGGTGCCCGAGGAGCTGCTGTTGTGGGCGGTTAACTGCCACGCTCAAAAACTCTAACCAGAGAGAGAATCACATACTGTAGACACACACACACACACACACACACACACACACACACACACACACACACACACACACACACACACAGACAGACAGACAGACAGACAGACAGACAGACAGACAGACAGACAGACAGACAGACAGGCAGGCAGGCAGGCAGGCAGGCAGGCAGGCAGGCAGGCAGGCAGGCAGATAGACAGACAGACAGACAGACAGACAGACAGACAGACAGACAGACAGACAGACAGACAGACAGACAGACAGACAGAGAGAGAGAGAGAGAGAGAGAGAGAGAGAGAGAGAGAGAGAGAGAGATTTTCCTTTTCCCCAACAATGTACAGTAGTATTCAAATATCAAGGTAAAATAGATGGTAATTTCCATGAAGACATTTTTTGTAAATCTTTTTTTGGTAGTTGAAGAAGTTTGAAACATTTTACTTAAGCGAAGCAGTTAAATATAGTCAAAGTTAAAATGAGTAAAATCATTGGTCTGATTACTTTGATAGACTAATATTTATACATTATTACTTCAGATTGCAGGGAGTTAGATCACACATTTCATCAGGAAAAACTACACTCCGACTACTACACTTTTATACACTCTCCTACTCAGTGGTGTAAAGTACTTAAGTAAAAATACTTTAAAGTACTACTTAAGTAGTTTTTTGGGGTATCTGTACTTTACTTTACTATTTATATTTTTGACAACTTTTACTTCACTACATTCCTAAAGAAAATATTGTACTTTTTACTCCATACATTTTCCCTGACAACCCAAAGTACTCTTTACATTTTGAATGCTTAGCAGGACAGGAAAATGGTGAAATTCACTCACTTATCAAGAGAACATCCCTGGTCGTCCCTACTGCCTCTGATCTGGTGGACTCACTAAACACAAATGCATATTTTGTAAATGATGTCTGAGTGTTGGAGTGTGCCCCTGGCTATCCGTAAATTTTACAAACAAGAAAATGGTGCCGTTTACTTTGCTTAATATAAGGAATTTGAAATGATTTATACTTTTACTTTTGATACTTAAGTATATTTAAAACCAAATACTTTTAGACGTTTACTCAAGTAGTATTTTACTGGGTGACTTTCACTTTTACTTGAGTAACTTTCTATTAAGGTATCTATACTTTTACTCAAGGTATGAAAATGGGATACTTTTTCCACCACTGCTCCTACTAGAATACAACAGTATATGAAACATGTGTTTAGAAGACAAGGAGGCATTGGCAAAGTTTTTAATAAATACAAACTTTATTTTATCACAACGTTTTGGACGACAGCAGGATGTTCTTGAAGTCCTCTCTGGGCGGGAGGGGGATCAGTGGGAAGAAGGACCCACTGGCAGGAGAGGGGCACCCCTTTCCTCAGAGCACCTCTGCCCCCATGGGTACACGCAGGGTAACTGAAGTCAAGAGTTGAATTTGAATCTACTGGAAGTTTGTGTGTGTGTGTGTGTGTGTGTGTGTGTGTGTGTGTGTGTGTGTGTGTGTGTGTGTGTGTGTGTGTGTGTGTGTGTGTGTGTGTGTGTGTGTGTGTGTGTGTGTGTGTGTGTGTGTGCGTCAGATACTATGAGTGTTTTCTCTGGCCTGCCTGGAGTGTCAGATGGGCGTGGTTTATAATTTTGGAACTATTCTATTGGTCCATTAAGCCAGGCAAGCTCAATCAATCACATATAAAGTGTGTGTGGGTGGGAGTGACATAATAATACGCCATTTAGCAGACGCTTTTATCCAAAGCGACTTACAGTCATGCGTGCATACATTTTTGTGTATGGGTGGTCCCGGGGATCGAACCCACTACCCTGGCGTTACAAGCGCCGTGCTCTACCAGCTGAGCTACGGAGGACCACATGTAGTGATTCACACTTGTATCCCAAAGCCCTGGGATAACGGACAAACAGAACACGCAACCAATGTTACATTCTATCTAGAGTCCTGCACAGGCATGACATTTTAGCGCGAGCCCTACCCATGCCGGCGACATTCAGGCTGCACCCTAGCCGGGTTCGATTGCTCAACCCGAAATGTTAAATACAGTAACTTCCTCCGTTAGTATCCATTGCTGATTGTCTCGGTCTGTCACTCACTCCCTATGCTGCCCCTTGCGTTCCTCTGCGTTTGTGAGTATCCATAGCAACGGCTTTGTTTGCTCAATGACGAGACATAAGAGAGCTGTTAGCTGACGTTAGCTAGCTACTTGTCGTCACTCTAAACTCTGACAAACAGCTGTCACTTTTTTTGATTGGTAGCATATAATTCTGTTCTGATTCCAGATTTGAATAGCAGAGAAGGTACACCAATATGTCATACCTTCTAAGTTTGTGTCTACAGTGCTGGGAAAGTGGTCAGAAATTCAGTTGATTAGAAAAAGCTGGAAGATAATGTGTTAATGTGGTTACTAAAACAGCTGTATCGTTAGATTGGTAGTAGATATTTTGGTTCTGATTTCAGATTATTTGAGCAGCAGAGAAGTAGAAGACGTCATATGCTTTGACTCTTTGTCTAACTTGTTGGGAAAGTGTGCAAAATTTCAGTTGTTTATAAAAAAAAAAGATAAACGTTGGTTGATGCGGTTACTAAAACAGCTGTAACGTTTGATTGGTACCAGATAATTACAGTTGAAGTCGGAAGTTTACATACACCTTAGCCAAATACATTTAAACTCAGTTTTTTACAATTCCTGACATTTAATCCTAGTAAAAATTCCCTGTCTTAGGTCAGTTAGGATCACCAATTTAAGAATGTGAAATGTCAGAATAATAGTAGAGAGAATTATTTATTTCAGCTTTGATTTCTTTCATCACATTCCCAGTGGGTCAAAAGTTTACATACACTAAATTAGAATTTGGTAGCATTGCCTTTAAATTGTTTAATTGCCCAAACTTTGATGGTCTGTTACACACACACACGTTCCATGGGGTCTGCAGTGACCCTCTCCAGTAAGAATTCAAATGAATATGGCAGTATGTCCCTGTGTTAGTATGTAAAAGAACATCACAAACTGTTTAGTCGTCTAGCTCTTTTTGGAAAGAGTAATCATTAGAAGCAGCCATTGTAATTATTTAGCTAGCCATCTCAGATAGACAGCGCACGGTAACATAGCTCCTGTGAACCTTTAGAAACTAGTACCGCCCCCATTTTGAAAATCCCGCCTTCGAGGGTGGGAACACAATTGGACAGGGAAGTAGGGCTCCCGTCAGGCTGTGGTCTTTACAAAGCCAAGGGAAAATGAGTCAAGCTAGATATCCTGCTATGTTGTGGCAGATAGGAACATCGTTGAGACAAGTCCAATGGCTCTATTGAACAAGAACAACCATATCTACTCGCTGCTAGCGTGATCGTGCAATCGGCAAAACACAAAGGCCACGATAATTGCTACAAAACATGACTCCATTCATTTTTAGATCAGACAGCAGGCTCGATCAACCAAATGACGTCATTGGTTGAGCTTTCCCAGCGTGAAAATAAAAAAAAATACCGCTATGGTGCATAATTATGTCTGAAACACCTCTCATCACTCATAATTATGTAGGGAGACTGGGAAAACACCCCAAATAGTGTCTAGTGGTGAAGTTTCCCTTTAAATAGCAGAGAAATGGACCAAGATGTCATACCCTCTAAATCTTTGTTAGTATCCATAGCAACGACTATGACGAGACATGAGATAGATGTTAGCAGGCGTTAGATAGCTACTTTTTGTTAATAAACTCAGATTTGTAGAAGATAATTCTGTTCTGATTCCAGATTTGAATAGCAGAGACCAAGTAGACCAAGATGTCATACCCTCTAAGTTTTTGTGAGTATCCATAGCAATGGCTCCATTTGGGCTGCTCAACGACGAGACATAAGAGAGCTGTTAGCTGACGTTAGCTAGCTACTTTTCGTCACTCTAAACTCAGACAAGCAGCTGTAACCTTTGATTGGTAGCAGATCATTCTGTTCGGATTCCAGATTTGAATAGCTGAGAAGTACACCAAGATGTCATACCCTCTACGTTTTTATCTAAAGTGCTGGGAAAGTGATCAAAGATTCAGATGATTAGAAAAAGCTGGAAGATAATGTGTTGATGCGGTTACTAAAACAGCTGTATCATTAGATTGGTAGCAGATATTTTGGTTTCCGATTTCCGATTTGAACAGCCGGGAAGTAGACGAAGATGTCATAGCTCTAACTGTTTGTCTAACTTGTTGGGAAAGTGGTAAAAATTGCTGATTTGTGTCCAAAGTTAAATTTTAGCATTCACAGTTAATGAAATGTTGGACGTCCTGATGTCACAATGGAAGCTTTAGAATGTTGAAGAAATCCCATGAGAGTGGATGAAGTTTAATAAAGCGTAGTAGTTTCAAGGTGGTGCTGCTGAGCAGCGCAAGATTTCTACGCTTTTGAACACCTGTAACTTCCATTTCCTACAATCTAGGGCAAAACATTTCCTTATATGATAACAAATAAACAGTGTTTTCCACCAGTACATAGAGTAGCCAGCCAAAATAGTAGAAGTAGTCTTGAAGGTGTTCCCTTGGCTGCTTTTCCTTCACTCTGCGGTCGGACTCATCCCAAACCATCTCAATTTGGTTGAGGTCGGGGGATTGGGGAGGCCAGGTCATCTGATGC